>NW_008656156.1:25386-40351 GCF_000695815.1 Acanthisitta chloris | reverse complement strand
CACCTGTCTCTCAAACCGAGACAGGAAACAAAAAAGCTTAAGCACAGAATATCTGCATTCTCTCAGATTATCTCCTCCCTTGCTGTGGTTATATGTATCCTAGCTTCTTAAATTGACTTTTCACACTGTCTAAACATATTTAGACACAAGATTTTACAATTACAGGAAAGTTGCTTTCAACATCCTCCTACTCTCATTCAGATCCATTCTCTTTTGCTCTCATGTTCTTATCATATTTAAGAATTCTGTGCAAATGAGCATTAATGAACCAATTTAAAATTATTTTTCTATGAGCAATTTCAGCTGCAAGTCGCTTGATTATGTGAATCCAAATGATGTGGGTGGGGGGAGGGAGAGCACGAAACGTGTCTTTGCTGCAGTAACCCGTGACCAATTTGAGTGCTGGAGCACAGGTATATGCAGAAGGGTTGAGCTGCCACCTGATTGCTGTCTGCACAGCACCAGGTGGAGAGGAGATGGTGCAAGACTGTAAAACTCAGGGAAACACAGAGGATTGCATAGAGGCAGGGGAAACAAAAAACCTCTTCCTCTCTCTCTGTCTTTCTCTCTCTTGAAGCCCACCTCTGTGGGACATGGCATTGGTATCTGCAAGCCCTTATCCCTCCTTTGGAAGGGAAAATAGCTAGCACAATCACCTGCTGGCAGAGAAATTAGCATTAGGTGGTTTGTGGGATGGGTGTCTTCATGGAGGAAGAAGAGGTGGGGGCACAGGGAGGGAGGGTGGATTTGTGTCATCACACACAAGGTACATCAATCCAGAGTGGGAAGAGATTTAATAGCCATGTCTGTAAGGCACAGTAGTATGTAGGGACTGACAATATCTTAAAATCTTGTGTGGAGCAGCTGTGCACACTAATATATTGTTTTCCATTCCCAGGTACATTCTATACTTTAGCTCTATAAATTTTAAACTTAATTCAGAAATGAGTTATTCAGCATTGCAATAAAACGTGACTACCTTCTGACAGCTTTGTTGTTTTCTTTCTTCCCAAGGCACGAGCAGAGAAGAGAAGCTGGTCTGGTACAGAAACCAATAACCACAAGTTAAACCACAAGAGTTCAAAGGGCTCAGTCCACCTCCTGTAGAACTTAATAGGAGTTTCCTACTGCTTAGAAACCAAATGGGATCCAACCCACAGCAGCTGAATCATGGCTCCAAATACCTTTGAGAAGGAAGATCTCAGGCTCTTTCCAAGTTTGGGACAGTTTCCACTTTGCCTTCCAGTTTGAGGATAGGGTTTAGTAGAGTGGGCATTGCTGTCTTTGGGTCTCAATTGCTCTGCAAGGGAGGGTTTTCTGGTGGTTGCAGAAAAGGCACTGGTTTCAAAACTCCCTTTTTTTTTTTCCCCAGCTCTGCTATTGACTTTCTCTCTGACCTTGGGCACATCAATTCTTCCACTGAAGTAAGTGGGAACTCAACTGCATTTTATGTTTATGAGTCAGATTCTCTTTCTGCAAAATGAGGATCGTAACACTTAACTACCTCTCAGAAGTGCTCTGAGGCCTAACAACAAATTAATGTTTAAGATCCTTGGGTTTTTTTAAAGAAAATTCCAGTGAAAAATGTCAATTTGTTGAAACTGAAAAGTTCTGCAGATGAGGATTGTTTGCAATGCATTTCTGAGCTTGGGAGAAAAAAGAAGAGATTTAAAGCATCATTTTGAAATGGTTGAAATGCCCTGTTTCAACATTTTGAAAGTGAAACATTTTTAGTTTTCATTTTGAAATTACTTTCCATTTATTTTTCATTGTATTATGTGCTATAAATATGACACAAAATCAAGGCAAATTGAGGCATGACATCTCTGTTTGTTAAAAGTGAACTGGTTTGAATTACCTGAAAGGGCATTACTGTGGGTTTTTTTCTTAGTTTCCACTGTAGAGAGCTCTCACATCTCCTGGATTTGCTCTGACTGAGTATGTGGCACAATTTCGAAATCCACCAGGAAATGGGATTTTTATCCTCCAGAACCAGTGAGGGCATGAAGTCTACAACGCTGCCCCAAATGTCACACAGGGCTGCTATCCTGAGGAACCATTCTGCTAAAGTGAAAACATCATATCAGAGAGTTGTGAGGCCTGGGGGAAAAGATGAAAGACATGGTCCAAAGATGTCCAGTCATACATAGTTGTGCCCACTGGACACTGATTTCCATAAACCTGCAGTTATTCAAGCATTGGAGCAGGTGACCTTCAACTCCTGCAGAGTCTCTCTTGTGCAAAACTTTTAAATTCTGTCAGACATTTGTAGGAAAGCCAGAAGTAAAGCAAACAGCATTAGCAGGTTGAGCAGAGATGAACAACACAAGGTTTCCTTCAACCCTGCCGGCTGATGTTGTCATTTGCTTGGTCAACATGGTGCTGCTAACAGGAGGTCTCTGGAAAGGCAGAGGGACTACAGCAAGGAGAAAGGCAGGAAAAGAGAGGGGAAAGTGAGTTTTAACAGGGCACATAAGGAATGAAAGAGAAGCAGAAGGGGAGCTGTCTGGAATCACAAGGCACATCAGCCAAGGGAGGAGGCAGGATAAATCCAGAGGGGTCCAAACAAAACAAACAGTAAAAGCAAAACTAAATTCAGCTGAAACATTTGTCCATAATGGCCCTTCTGCATTGCATGTGTAATAATTTTTAAAAGAAACTCACTAAGAGTTATTGTTTTCATGGTGAAAGTTCATCCTCAGATCCTTTGTTTTCCACCCAAGCTACAACATCCCAAACCTTACTCATTCATATCCCAAGCAGAGTTTTAATTTGGGCCCCCTCTGTGTTCCTTCTGTTTCAGCAGCAGAACTGCCCTGACCATTCTCCAGGCAGGATCAAACTAGGGCTGTGAATGTGTCTCTCAGATGAGAGATCTCCCAGGCAGAACACAGGGACATTCATCACAGCAAGTGGCTGATCCAGCAGAGTTCAGTGGAGTTGGACAAGGACCAAGCTGCAAATTATGTCTCATATTTTCCAATGCCAGCTGCCAAATGTCTTAATAGCAAGAAGCCCACTTTATCCTTGATTGCAGGGGATGCAAAATTTTGCCTGAGAGATGGGGCATGAGGTGGAAAAGGTGCAGCTCCAGCCCTCCTGTCCCAGTCTCCCTTTGTGTTCATACAACTTATTAATGTCATATCAAACTTTGCACACAAGTGCTGTGGCCACAGACACGTGACAAGGGACTCCCTGAAGTGTAATGGTCACTGGGCACTTGGAAGCTGATTTTAGCCAGATGAAATGTATCCTGCAGTTGCAGGGTGAAGGTTTTCAATGCCCATATTGAGCCAGCACTGCAGTCAGCAGGGCAGTATGCCTGTGTCACCCCTGTCCTGTCATCCCAGAGACAGGACATCTCTGTGCCCTGTGACCTTTCTTACGTAGATAATCCTGGAGATCAGATTAAAGGGAGCAAGGTGATCTGAGCCCTATCTCTGTTGACACTCTGAATTCCCACTACTTATCAGCTTCTCTTTAAAAGGATTTCAGACTGCATTTCTGTATCTAACATATGGAGACTTTCATTTGTTTGACAGGTTGATTCTTTTATCAGACGTTTATAAGGATTTACAATACTAATGCACTCTGCATGCAGTACAGAATTCCACACAGAACAAGCACTGGCAAAGGGACAGGCCATCCTCAGAGCTGTTTTCCCTTCTCTTTCCTGTCCCACCTTTCCTATGCTTTACAGAAGCAGGTCAGTACAACAGAGGCTGTGATAACGCTAGTGTCCTTTCCAAGCATTTTCTGCTGGGATGAGTGATGATTGATGCAGGCCCATTAAAAGAGCCAAGTACACAAGGCACTTCTGGCCTTGTGAGATGGGGATACAGGCAGCAAGAAAGCCCCTGCCAGTAGGGTGAACAGCGATAGGCAAAAGAAGAGGAGAAAGGCTCTGAACTCTGCAGGAGATCTGCAGAGAGGAGACAGATACTGGATTTGCAAAATAAAATTCTCCAGGACAGAGCCCGAGGGGCAGGGATTTCTCCTTCTTGACAGCCTACAGTGAATGAAGCACAAAATAGCCTGCTGTCTCCACAGACAGCAAGGATATTTGGAGATGTCAAACTGTAGTACAGAGGGTGCACAAGAGGAATGGAGACACAGCTAACTACCTCCCAGGCTTCTCATTTCTTGTTCCAAGCGGGAGATCCTGAAATCATGCAAGCTTTTCTTGTGTTCCTGCTGGAATCAAAAATATAGCTTTATTTCTGCTTTGCGATAGCAGATGGAAATAAAGCTTATTTGGTCTTTGTTATCTGTCCTCAGTTCAGATTCAAAGGTGCTTAGATTTAAAGCTCACATATTTTCAGTCCTAGCAAGGGACAGGGGAATAACAGTGGACACAGCCAGGCATAAAGTCAAGACTCATATTTCTAAACTAAACAGAGAAGCAGTTTCTCATATTCTTTTGGGGGTTTATAAGGACAGGTTATTTCTGCTACATAGTTGATGATTTGCCTAATATAGCTCCAGTCTCATACTGAGATTTGCTTTCTGATTTGACTTTGATTTGACAGTTGCATTTGGTAGTCTACAATGATCAATAACAGGTTAGCTTTGGTAATACAGTTTCTCGATTTTTAGTTCGAGTTGGTTAAGTGCATTGATAGAATCTGTAAAGCATCCAGAGGCCCATTAGGCTCAGTTAAGAAGCAGGAACAGCTCTTCAAATAGAGGCTGACCTAAAACTGCCCTGCTCCCTGCCTGCCTGACCATCTGGGGAGAACAGGGTGCTGCTTCATGTCAGCAGACCCTGTCGTAGTCCTGCCCTTTCCACGTTCATGAGCGTGTCCTTGTGCAGACACTTGGTGAACTGGTTAAGGAAAGCAAATTGCCAGAAAAGAAAATCAAAATAAATGGTTTTGTGCCACTTTAGTCTCAAAGTATCAGGTGTGCTGCTTCCAGGGGCAGAGTAGCAGCAAAGCTGGCAGGATTTAGGGAACCAGCAACAGTATTGCATCAGCAAAGAAAAATCTTTGCAGGAAAATTACAATGCAAATGCAAAGTCATTTGATGAGAGTTCACTAACAATTTATTTGGATCTTCTCATTAAACATTAAAAGGATCTTCAGCTGGTTTACCATCATCTGATACTGTCACTTGAATTGTGAATGGCCACATCTACTTGGGGCTTAATGAGGTTTAATTAATTTATACCCACACCTTACTTCCCTGGTATTAATTTGCCTGCAGATACATGTATTGCCCTTAGTCTCTCATTCAGCTTTGAAGGGGCAAAAGGTACTTTGAAGTAATATGTGAGTCTCAGCAAAGTTGGGATTGTGGTAAGGGGGAAAGATGATATAGTGAGTGCATGGCTACAGCACCCACTAGAATCAGCACTAGCTTGACAGAGCAAGCAGTGAATGTGTTACAAAAAAGACTCTCATTTCTGGTCTGCATAGGGCAGAGCAATACAGAGAGGGTAACTGATGCTGCCTGCACATAGCTCCTTCTGACACTGCCAGTTGAGGATATTTGTACTCTTGCAAGGGTAAAACAGACATGAAAAGAAAAGGAGAACAGGGAAATGCTCCAGGGTGTTTGAGGAGAAGCACAGAAAAGGCTGTGAAGAGTTTGGTTTGAGCCCACTAGCACTGAAAAAACTTGCAGCCAAGTGCCAGGCACCCAATATGCAAGCACAGTTGGATAATGTTAAGGGTGATGGCTAGCTGCAAACAGATCCTGGGTGCCTGCTATTTTGCTGTGAATTTTCATGCTTTTTGGAGAGTTTAAATCAGAACTTTAATGGGCTTTTGATGTTGTTTTAGTTTGGTGAATAGTTTCCCGTTGTATCTGCTTATTCAGTGAAATAGCGAGGAAGCGCTGTTACAGTGGAAGATGACAAGAGACTATAGAAGCCTATCTCAGCTGCATTTGCACAGCAGAAGCCTTTAAAAATCACTGTGCTATGAACAAGACATTTCCATATTTCACGGCTATTTTTGCTGGATGCCTAAAGTTGATGATACAGCATAAAAATTTGAATGAAGGAAGAAGGGAAAAAAGTCCTTCTGCTGTTCCTTTCTTTCTAACATTTTACATCTCAGCCATGTCGCTTGGCAAAGCCAACAAAGCAAAGTATGTTGTGGCTGTAAAATGATAAGCACATGGGCTACACTGAGGATGATTTCCTCCTGGTATTTGGTTAGGAAAATGGAGATTCATTTTGAAGTGGAACATTGAACTTTTTTTTTGCTTTGCTGCTCCTCTCTCCCCATAAGCTTATCATGGCAGCTATGTCTTTTGGGAGAAGAAGGTCAGAGGAACTCAGGACCATTGCTTAGCAATGTGTGCTCCCACTTAAACATATGGCAACACAGAAATGAACCCTCTGTATGCCTGATAGCCACCATCCCCCAACACTCCCCTTACTTATTCAGGCCTGCAGAGATCTACCAGAGTCCATAGTTTTTGTGGTGCAAGAAAGATGTACAAAAAAGTCAATAATGGGGAAGGGCAAGCCTGCTAAGTGCTTGTTGGTGAGTCTGTAGGACATGGCACTAGACTGAGGAAGCTAAAAATAAGTAAAGGAAAACAGAAACAGAACTTTAAGAAATGTTTCCTGTTGTATTAGTCTGTTGTATTTCCAGAGAGGCTGCTAAGGATTCTGGGATATTCTGTCCTTCTGTGATGCTGTGCCCAAAATTATTGGTTGCTTTTCAAAGCCCCTAGAGACTGTTTTTTGGCTTCTGTATCATTTATACTAATTATCATCTGTGACCATTTCTTGGGCCCCTTCCATGTGTTTGACAGTCTTAGTCCCACTGAGAAAGACACAGTGTATACTGAAATGCTCAAATAAAAGTGCATGTTCCTCTGCAACCTGCTCAATTCTTATGACACCAGTAAAGAAGACAGGTTTGGGGGTTTTGTTTCTTTTTTAAGGAGGGATTTGAAAAGACTTAGTGGACTGCAAATAGGAGACAAGCTTGTGTGTGAGGGAAAAAGATCCCATCGATGCCCAGTGCCAATGGAAACTCCCACTGTGCTGAGTGTTTTGAGCCTACCCTGTGACTACCTGGTCATTTGGCATGTAGCCTTTTAGCCCAAGGGCCTGCCTTGTGCACCACAGAGAGCAAATGCTGCTCAAGAAGCTTGTTTTAACCCAGATGTAGTGAAGCATCTTGTCCTTGACCTACCTTCAGCAACAATGAAGGGGATGAGGCTTTTCCCTTAGATCAGCAGACCAAATAAAAGCAGAGACCTGCAGTTATCCTTCACTAAAGGATTAAAGTTTCTCTAGTTTGACATTATTACAGTGACCACAGGCAGCCCTGGGCTGGATAAGGGGCTGGCAGTGGAGACATAGGTTTAAACAGCAGGTTGAGATGTCAGAATAAGTAAAGCTGTTTCATCCAAAACTTTGGACTCTGGGGCTTAGGCAGGTCTTACACACCTCATGGAGGAACTGAGGAGGAGACCACAACACAGGGCTGGCAGTCAGAAAGTCAGCCAGCTCCTCCCAAGTCTCTGAACATCTCTATTGCTCACTCTCCCCATCCATAAAACAGGATTATAACACTTGTCTCAGATGGGTGTGTGAGGATCCATGGCTATAATAAACCTTGTGGCTGTTGGCTGGAATACACCATACCAACACTCACTGCTGTTACCAGGGAATAATTCTTTGCATATGACCAAAACAAACTGATGGGGATTTTGGAAGGTGGTTCCATGCCATATAAATTATGGTTGATGTTGGCTCAGGATAAGCAAACAGTTTGAACAAATCCATACTCTACCAAAGGCTGAAATACAGAAAAAGCCCATTTGATTGTTTTTTAATAGTGGGAAGGTCATGCAATTTTTTTCTTCATATGCTTTTGGCTTTGGGAGCAGTGAAAGAGCATTAGAAGTATCAAAACACTGGGAAAGCAAAGAGAACACTAACATTAATCCGATCCTCAACAGAACAGGGCGAATGAAGGCCACTTTCATCAGATTTCCACTATGTTCATAGGAGAACTGGGAGCAATTCTAGAAATAAAATCCAAAATATGGGATCTGTTGCAGATTGCATCTGCTGAAATACCTGCAGAAGTCAGCAACTCCTCCTGCAGACTGAGGTGGAGTTTGTGGAAACAACTAAAACTTTCCAGCAAGTAAAACTTTCCTGGCTTTGAGTCTGTTTAGGTCAAAATTTGGGGAATTACTGGAGTTTCCCCAGGCTAATAGCAGGAATCAAGGGGTGTAAAACCCACATGAAACACAGCTGCAAATTACCCTTCATAGAGTCATGCCCTAACACAAGTGTGTGTAACACTAGTAAAGAATCCAAACCCAGTGAAACCACTGAATCTTTCCTTTCCCTTCACCATTCCTGTTTTAATTCAAACCTCTCACTAGGCTAAAAGAGGAGAAATTTAAAATTAATTTAGAGTTCTGAACTCCCATTAGAGACACTAAGGTCGCTGTGGTTGTTACCAGAATAAAGTCTTTGGCTGTAATCAGGTAAGCGTTGCTTACTCAGAGAGGAGCTGCCCCCTGTGCTACAGCAAGGATTCACTGCCCCAGGATGGCCATGGTATAAGGTTTAATCAGGTTAGCTAGGTTTTCTCTCTTGATTTCACAGCCTCCATTCAGCCCACCAGATTATAAACTTTCAACATGTAATTGAACCTGACTCAAGGAGCCAATTGTATTACAGTGAGCTCTAAAAGGGGGAATGGCAAGGGCTAAAGTTTTCATTCAACGAATGCAATTTCTATGCACAGAAATCAATTCAATTGACATCAGTTGAGCTTTAATGCTGAATTAAAGAGCTGCCAGGTTTCCCCCATGGGGCTTTTACAGTCCGGGTTTTATGAATTCATTAAAATGCACACACAAACTTTTAGGGAAATAGCATTACACTGTAATAAGAGCTACAAATCGACCATATTCCTCTGAGAGAGAAGTCTAATTTGAGTTGCCTAGTTGGCAAAATTGTTTTCCATCGCTTTGCATTTATTAACAGAGGGTGTCATACTTTCCCTTGTCTCCATTTTGGTTTCTAGCTGTTTGCTTAGCGGGACAGAGCATCATGCTTAGAAATATCAAGGGGAGAGGAAGTCTTTTGAAAGCAGGGGCCCACTTGGGAAGCTGTAGCATTGTAAGGATCTTTGAGGCACACTGTGCTTCAGGACAGCCAGGATGGTTGGGCTGGAAGTTCGAAGGACTCAGTGGACACTTCTAGATTGATGGTCTCTGCCAACTGGAAGCTGGAGTCCCTCAGTCTAGGATGGCGATGATCAGCAGGATGTCCACAAAGACATCTGTGCTAAAGGAGAAACCAGCTTCAGCGTGATCTGAAACTGGATCTGAGGCCAGTGGAGAAGTGAGAAAGCCAGACATTTTAGAAAATATCTGGAGTTTCACTGACCCTGAGAAGGTCATTGAAATTAATTTCACAAACTCATCAAAAAGAAGTAGCCTTCCAGCAGCCCACACCTTCCACCTTCTCCACATTAACTGCAGGCACAATTAAACTCACAAATACCAGTTTCCTCTGGTTCACTGACAATGGCTGGGAAGCTGCAGGGGCAGCCACAGAAACGATGCCCATGGAAAAGTCCTTTGAACAGGTCAGCAGCACTGGGTTTCCTCTGTGTCTGTGTTGTGCTTCTCCTATCACACACATTGCAGCACTCTTGTTGATAATGAGCGTTCACAGGCTTTTGTTAAGTATGCTCTCTAATTGGATTGATGACCCTGGTGATTGAAGGTCTTGACCTATCCATAGAATAAGTGGGACTCAGAAAGCACAATTTCCTCATCCCACTGTTTTCCTAGCATGATTTGGCTTCAGCTTTTGATGGGTGAGGGAGTCTCTAGGGCTAATTCAGCTCCTGCAGAGAAGGTACAGTTGATTCATTTGGGATGGTGAATTTTGCAATGGGGACACACATGCCTGTGGAAGGAGGCTCTAGAGACAAATCTGACAGGCAGCCAACCCTCTGTCGAGTGGTAATAGATAACAGTCACTGCCAACTCCCATTTCCAGGCTAACTTAGTGATGTGGAATGACTCCATATGCTCCAAACAGATCTGATCTCCCACTTCGATGGGTCAGGAGCACCTAGAGAAGCAATGGAAAGGGGCACAAAGAGAATCACTCTGGACAGAGCTCTTTGCTCCTGAGGCTGAAGACATCCCAGTGCTTTCTCCTGAGTTGGATGCACACGTCGGACTCCCTCCAAGCAATCAAAACTAAATGGCACCTATATACCTAGTGATGGCATACAAATCTTCCAGAGTAGTTTAAGGAGGGATGTTACAAAAGAGATTTACACAAAAGACATATGAATCTGTTGGCTTCCTCCACTTGATTCTCTAGATGCCACAGTAGCCAGCAGATCATAGTGTTACAGCTGTGGGGTGGGCAGTGTACTAAGGAATTATTTATGCCATTCCCTCAGTGTTTTGCACAGACTGAATTTCTTGAAGCTGTTCATGTAGGGTTGTGAAGAGGAACCTAGGAGAAGATTAATTCAAAAATTGTGCCTTTGAATACCTTTGAATTGCTGGACAGCTATTACTTTTACATAGCAGATATTTTCCCTTTTTTTTTCAAATCTATATCTTTTCTTTTCCCCAGCAGAGGTTTGCATACAAGCACAAAAAAATACCACAAATTTGCTGATGAGCCAGCTAAGATATTAGAGAGGTAGAGGGAGGAGCTCTCTCTGCCTCATTTTTTGCTTTTCCGTGGATCATGCTGAGTCTTTCTAGACGAAAAGAAGGCTCTTTACACTTAGAGAACTCACTGGAGAAAAGGGGGAGAAAGAGGTAACTAGGCCAAGCACTCTTACAACGAACCATGGGTGATCTGCATGCCAAGAAGAAAGTGTCCTTTACCCATATCCACAAACACTGTGAATATCCAGGTGGAATGTTCCACCCAAGCTGTCTGGAGACCCATCAGCAGCAGGACTGGGACCCTTCTTTTTAACCTGTAAACTGACACAAATGGGCAAATTACAGACCCAGCAGGAGGGATTATGCCTGAGGCAGGCAAGATGTGATTCATGCAGAAAAAGCATAGAGAAGTGGAAAGCTCAGTGCCTCCATTCCTTGCCCAATCCCTTTTCCCAGGTCAAGAAGCAAAGCTCGTTGGAAATCGTAGTTGCCTCAGCAGGACAGAAATCCTGCTGCTGGCCAAGTTCTGCAGGCAGTGGCACAAGCCACGTGCTGAATCAGCTTTCCTGAGGCCACCTGGCTCACATGCCCCAAGCTGCCAGCTCCAAATGTAAGGCTTTTCTGATGGAAAATCTTAGACACTTGACAGTGTGTCTATATGCAGAAAATGTCTGTGACAGAGAGACTGCTAGATAGATCTCAATAAGCATTCTTCTTAAAACCAACCATTCCAAGAACCTGGTTCAAAAGAGACAAATCCTGTGAGTCTAAGAAAAATAAAATAAATATAACATAGGCCTGTTGGTACTAACCCCTTCCCGTTAAAAGAAATTTGGAAACGAAGCCTAAAGACAGTTTGAAATGTGCAAATATTAATAGTACAGGTTATTGAAAATCTCCATTTATTTGATCCCCCTCTCCTTCGTACTCCCACACGTCCCTCTCTAGACTCGCTTGTGTCTGCACTGGACCGTGATAATTCATTCCCTGGGAGACTTTCTCTGGCTGGAGCAGAGAGAGAAGGAACAAGCAGGTTGGAAACTCCAGCTGCATCCTGGCTATCAAAAGTGCTGTGGAAAAGGATGGCAATTGCCGACCAGCAGCACCAAGGTTTATATTTTCTTGTTCCGGAGTTTAACTCTTGGAACCATTCCCACCCCCTTTTCACCTCTCCCCCCGGAGGAGCTCAGGGAGAGCCGTGGATGATTCTCTTGTGGGGTGCGAGTGACACCCTGTGGCCACCTCTCCCCGGGATCCTCCCAGACCGTCAGCGATCGCAGAGTAAGGAATGGGAGCGGGACTGTTTCAGACCCCTTCCCAGGCGATTCCTCTCCTCTCGGGATCTACAAAGCGATCATTCTTCCAGCGGGTAGAAGGAGGAGAGGCCACTGTTTGACTCAAAAGGCTCTCTGAGCCTCCCTGGCCTTCGACCAAACCTGAGGTTTGAAGTGGCACCAGAGGTTTTCTGTCCCCATGTGGCTAATTCCTTTTAACCTGCTGCTCTTCAGCCCACGTTTTAGCCTGGCTCTGCTGAGCTCAGCACTAACTGTTGTGATCTAGGGATCATTCTGCAGCTCTGGCTGGTGGACTTGGCAGTGCTGGGGTAACAGTTGGACTCGATGATCTTAGAGGTCTTTTGCAGTCTAATGTTTCCATGATTCTAAGGATATCTTTGCTTGTGAGAATGTCAGTTGTGCTCAGACAACTGTGGAGAGTTGAATGGTTTGGGCAAAGACTGAAGAATCCCCTTTTACTTCCCTAAACCAATGCAAAGTGCAGAAAAGAATCACTCATCTTTTAATCCAGGTCCAGACTCGCAGAGCTATTCAGGCACACAGTGAAACCAGCATGACAGAGATGCAGGATCATTAATACAAATGATCCAGGCTCACCAACATCCAGACCTGGATGCATTCAAGGTTTAGATGAACCCAGACCCATTCAAAGTTTAGCTCAGACCCAAGTCTCACCTCTGCAAGAGTTTCTTTTCATGGACAACTGCATATGTGGATTTGTGGTTTTTTTAGGTTTTTAACATGATGACATGAAGTAATGAAGATGTCTTATTCCTAATGCATAGAGGGAATCATCTGATCCACCACTGCTTAATGCTGAAGGTACAGAACATTCTGGTTTGCTGTTGAGAGCAGAGAGGAAAAATCTCTCTTATAGGAAGAAGAAGAATCCCACACTGCAATCACACAGTTGCTGTATTACTTGTCTGGATCAAGTATTGTTTTGTTCAAAATGTCAAATTCTGGGTGTCTGTGTTTCAGCAATCCAGAGAGGAGTTAGCTTGAAAATCATCCTTCTGTCATTGAATTTCCAAATTACAGGGAAAAAAAGGCAAGTGAAAGGAACTCTGCCTTTAGGTTTGCCAACTCCTTCGATTCCAGCAGCAGGACAACAGTTTTCACATTAATTCACTGCCCGCAGCACAATTAGGTGTTCATGATTTTAGGTTCTCCTGCAGTAGGAGGGAGAAATGATTAATCTCTTTATTAGGGATGGGTGGGAGGAGAGAGTTCAGTGTACATCTATTGTACTAAATCCCCAAACTTTGGGGTACCTGCCCCTCCTGCTCTCACAGCATTCCTCTCAATTGGATAATTTTAGATCTTTGCATACCTGTTAATAACCTCTGCAAAAGAAGGTGGGGGAAAAGTAGATTGCAAATTTGCATGCATTTGCACACATTTGCATACATTTCATCACATATATGCCCTCCTGTTAGGAAGTGATTGTCCACCAAACTCTAATGTGAAAGTGCTACCACCTTCCTGTAATTATCCATGAAGAGAGGCAAGATGGGAGAATCAGAAATACTTATGGGCTAAACACTCCATTTCCACAGCACATCTCAGCAATGGAGCAGGACAGCCTAAAATATAGGTTATGAAATAATTTCATATCTCTCTGCTCTTATCTGTCCTAAAACACATACCAAAGCCCTGCTGCAGGTTGTCCCACACAAGCACTTGCCATTCTGCTTCTATGGGATGTCTGTCCACAGACCCATCTGAACTCTAAGGGGTGTACCCCAAACTACCACAACTCCACCTTCCACAAGTGTGAAAACATGGGAAAAGAAGCCACCAGCCTGTAGGTTCCAGCAACCACGTATAAACACAACCAGTCAAGAAATCCTAGAAGCTTTGATTCTGTCAGTCATTTTCCAGTGCAATAGCCCAAATCAATCATTCTCCATCTAGAGAGAGATTATTATGACCAATGCCATTTTCATGGTTCGATCTCTAGTTCAGGGGTGGTCCTGGAGAATGGAGCATCAGTTTCTCATTTTCCCAGGAATCAGAAACTTGGCTTTCACAGAAAATCAAAGTGCAACAGAAAATAAAACAGCCCACCCGCATCATCTCCTTCTAACCCTTCAGGTTGTGAAAATCATCTTCCTAATGTAAATAGCTTCAGTAATTAGGATTGTAGAATATACAGTACTAAGGATGTGCAGTTCATTATTTTTTCAATGAGAACATATTAAATTATGCCTTTTGATATCTCTTTTTGAAATGTGGATTATCAAATTTTTATGTGCTGGATGTGTATGCTGACTCTGTCCATACATAGCAAATGCACTTAAAATACTAACATTTCTTCATAATAGCTTGATTGATGAGATTTTGCTTTAAAAACAGGAGGAGAGAGAAATCAGATAAAAGAAGCTGGCTTGGGGAATTTTGATAGGAATACTTGAGTCACGATTCACCCAGCTATCAAATGATCCAGGAAACGATTGACACCCTTCTGAACAACCATGGAATGAAATTGGTTGCTGTGGGCCAGACCCTCACCTGTTGCAAAGTGCCTCAGTTGCTGCTGCTTGAATGAAACCACTGCTTTACAGCGGGTGACCCTTCATCCCCAAAATGAAGCAATAAAGGAAAATCTCTCTGCTTTGTCATGGGTGAAACCTGTTTGGTGTGGTCTCTCCTCCAGCAGCTCTCTCCCTGAGTGCACCAGGGAGAGAGGTCGACCCAATATTGAATTTTACCAAACAATGTGCAGAGGAGATGGGACATCCACCCAGGATGTTATTCTACACTGAGGGCCACTGCCCTTAAATAAAAACATACCACATCAGGTTTCCCTCCATCTGTGGGAAGGACTAAATATGAGGGTTCAGCATTGGAAATGAGAGGTCTCCGGTCTTAGTCTTGCCCTGGCTGCTAAGCAGACGGTGCATTTTGAAGGAACTGAAGCTCCAGTAATTCCCCTCATGCTGCAGCCTCAGATCCATCATCCTTTAGCTTTTAACAGCCAGAGGGAGACAGGCATATCTGTGCTTCAGAATAGGGTCTGGAACATTAGTCAAGCC
>NW_008656156.1:7078-25361 GCF_000695815.1 Acanthisitta chloris | reverse complement strand
CCCTACAGCTATACACTGTCTCCCTTGTGATTTTAGGCAACATTTTTCAATCTACTCTCTGATAACACAATCATCAAATAGCACTTAGGACACTATGCCAGTGTTAACACACACACAAAACCCCTCTTCCTGCAATCAAGTATTTCCTTCCACCAAGAGAGCTACCAGGTTGTGGGCACATCTGTTGGCTTGTTTATGCTTTAATGTCATCCAAGTAATAAGAGCATCAGGAAAAAGAAAACAAAACACAGAAAACCCTCAAGTGGGGTTGGTGCCGGTGTGTGTGCCTATGGTAACTACCGTGAGCATTAAGATGAAGCACTTCAAGCATGAATAATAATAAAAAAAAAGTCTAGAAGATAGATTAAAGCACCCCAGCACTTTGTAATAGTATTTGTAATGCAGATAAAGCGTTTGTACTCTAATTTCCAGCACCACCAACAAAATAAGTAAGTGTGCTTGGATTGCATTTTTCTTTCAAAAACGGTTCCAAAAATTATTCATATTGAAGGAAAACAACTTAAACTGGATTTAGAAATACAATGCAAGCGGGAAAGTTACTCGCTGTTATCAGCATGACAAGTGCAACCTGTTCCTTTGATAAATGGTGCTTGAAGAAAGACACAAAGCTCATCTGCTTTGTGTTTTAAGTTTAATTAAGTAGCGAATTAATGTTTGCAAAGAGCTTTGAGATTCTTCATCAGACAGACCTCATACAAGTGCAAAGTGCTTTCAGCATGAAATGTATTTCCAGGAGTTGTACTAACCTATTTATGTCTTTCTGACAGCCTGATCTGCAGCCTGAAGTGGTCAGGGATAAGATCCCCGCTGACTTCAAGGTGTATCAGATCAAGCCTGCAGGACATGAGTCTTGATATAGTAGGCAAGTCCCACAGAAGAGAGCTGGCAGACTTCCATGCTTAGAGTTAGGCATGTATTTAAGTAGCTTGCTTTAGAGAGTATATTTTTATATGCGTGCTATTCATTGAGTTGTAGAACTTAGGGCCAGAAAAGGACATTAGCACAGCTCGAACAACCTCCTGTTTATTTCAGGCCATTACATTTTATCCAATAACCCTCTACGAGTGTAACAACCTGTGTCTGCTAAAACAGATCTTCTGGAAGGTGCTTCCAGGCTTGTTTTAAGGCCAGGTGGATATAAGGAATGTCCCACTTTCTTTGGGCTAGTGCTTAATCAACCTCACTGTTTAAAATGCAAACCTTATTTCCTTATGTCTCCTTTGAATTTATCTAGCTTCAACTCCTGGCCATTGGTTTCCAACTGTATCTTTCTGCCCTGGATGAAAGAGCCCTTAAGCAGGCAGAAATTTTCTGCAGGAGCATTTGCTAAAGTAGCATTACAAAGGCTACTTTCATGCTTGGGGGTGGAAGATCACTGCTTGGGATAAGGAGGAAATTAAAAGAACTAATGTTATTCTATAGGGTTCCAAATGCAGTAGGTCTGGTACAAAGACATCTGTGCTCCAAAGATCCCATAGCCTAGAAAGAAAAAACAGTCAAGTGAGGGAAGAGTAAGGCCAGGGATATGACTGCCACTGGAAAAGCATCCTCTTAGCTTTGTTTTATTGCTACTTCTTTGCATTAGAAAGGCTGGAGGTATAAAAAAACTCCTTTTCTGGCCAGTTACAGTCTGTGTCTTGGCAACACTTGGTTCCCAGGAGGAGCAGCAGAACAAGGACTGAATCACTGAAGCAAACCTGGAACCCAGCAGGGCCGAAATCCCACCGTATTTCCATGACAGCATGGAAGTTTTGGGAGATGTGGATAACTCTGGGCCCAGCTTCACAATATTGCCCATGCTACAGGAACACATAGTCAAAGTAGACAGGAATTGCATTTGGCCCATCACACTGGCAGGCAGATGAAGCACAGTGATAGGAACCTGCTGGAAGTTAGGAGCTGGATACAAGCTCAAACCTTTAAACACATTTGGAAAGCCATATGCTGCCAGCCCAGGCAGTGAGGAGAAACCGACTGTTTGCTCAGAGCCCGGTGCAACTCCCACACATGGCAATGGAGATGGAGCTAGGTGGGGCCCCTGGAAAGTATCTCGTTTCTTATTATTATCTTTAGGCTCTCCTCATAAAGCCTCCAGTGCAAAAAGGTGAAGAATTTGTGAATAAACAAGGGACACTCACCCCGGCATAAACATCCAGTGTTTCCATATCCAGGATGTCTAACTGCTCTGTGATCGCTCTTCCAGCGCTTCCGAACCACAGCATGTGAGTATCATTAGCAGCATCTCCCAGCCCCAGTGCAAGAGCTTGGTTTGCTTTACTGTTGGCTTGGTAACAGCTGCTATTACAGTTTGAGGTGGCAGGAGGGCAAAAAAGTGCTTATTGCTTCAGAGCTCTTCAGGAAAACCTTGTAGCCTCCTTGGCAGGGTTTAACAGCAGACAGGCAGTCTCTGGAGCAATGTCCAGCAATGCTCTCAGGTTGTGCTCTTGGGTGCTACAGCAGTGTCCCCACCTCCTCCACACAATGTGAGGAGCAGGGGCAAAGCCCAGGGCTGAGCTTCAGTACCTGGAGCACCAAAGGAGCATCTGGGAGCAGCCAGTGGACACAGACAAACCCTGACATATTCATTGTACATAACAGGGCAATGATGTGCAGCTCTGCCCCATCCTGATTTGAGAACGGTGAGGGTGAAGCAGGTGTTGCTTTAGCAGTTCGTGAAGCAGAGGGTCACAGCTTTTTCATATTCAGTGGGGCAGGTGATAGGAGGTCCATCCAAAATGCTACTTGCCTCCCTCTCTCATCAGCCAAGAGAGATGTCTGGAAGGAAAACTGGGGTCTGCCTTCAGATGTCACCAACAGCTCTGTGTAATGCAGCATGTAATACAATTACCGCCCACCTTAATATGCTTTAATACAGCAGGATGCATGAATCTCAGCTCTAGGTCCTATTTTTAATATGGTTTGGGTTTCTCTCTACCTGCAGTTGTCAATGGTGTAATGAGAGGTGGTGTTATAGCACCCTGCTGCAGAATGTCTGGGGTGCATCAGCCCACAGCAGTATCAGCTGACATGACAGAATGTGATCTTAGACTCACAGAATGGCTTGGGCCTTAAAGTTCAAACCCCCTGCCATGGGCAGGACCACCTTTCACCCGACCAGGTTTCTCGAAGACCCATCTAACCTGGACTTGAACACTCCCAGGGAAGGGCCACCCACAATATTTCTGGGCAACATGTGCCAGTTCCTCACCAAGTCAAGAATTTCTTCCTAAAATGATGGGAGCTGATGGTTTTAGATGGGGAAGAACTGGCCAGAGTCCCAGTTGTGCAGAACTAGGTGACCTGGCAATGGGGGTGACAATCACAAAACACAGGTGTTCACATCATGGATCTCAGCAGTAGATGATGCTGAAATACAGTTTAGGACTTGTTACCTAGGAAATGTGACATTAAAACTAAAACAGCAACAAAATCAAGATGTTTAACAAGGTTTATCCCCAGGTTCCCAATGGAGAAAGTGCTGAGACAGAGCTCATTGCCTGTGAACTCCTAAACCATCAGGGGCTAAGGCAAATCTTTCAGAAGGGACCCTCTGCACATAGTACATGTCAAATACAAGTGGAGAGAAATTCAGTAATAAGCATAAAGGATGCAAGAGTTGCCAAAGGATGCAAGAGTTTCCATGGAACATCACCATTCTGTCCATGATGGTAGGAGGTGAAGCTGTGGCTTCAGCCTCAGCTTAAAGCCTTGAACCTCAGCCTTGCAAAACCACATCAGATTCAGGTGACACAAATACTTCGGAAAGAGAAAAAGAGGGGTTTTTTTCTGGGTGATTTCTTTCTTTGCCCTTACTCTTTTGCTTCCACCTGATTATAACCAGGATATTGTCAAGTTTTCTAGACTACTATTTTTAACTCTCTTCTCTCTCCCCTCCAACTCTCTGACTCCCTTGACCTGCTACCATAATGCGCTTGCAGGGAAAAGCAATTGTGGGAACTCTCGGCCTTTCTGCATTGTGAAGGACAGGACTATCTCTGGGCTGCCATTCATTCCATCAGCCACTGCTCAGGGAAAGCACAATTTGCTGCAAGCCGATAGCAGCACGCTGACACTTAGCGGGATGGGAACGTGCTCCAGCCTGACAACGAACAATCACACATTGCATTAAAGGAAGAAAGGGGACAGGGAGGAGAGAGGAAAAAAAGGTAGAGAAGGGGAGAAAAAGAAAAAAAAAGGAATGGTTAGCTATTCAGAAAATGCCCTGTAATTTGGGTGTCAGTACTAAAATGTTAGGTCAGATGTTTTGATCGAATGTCAGTAGGAATTGTATGCTGAAGAGTCATGCTTCCCATTTTACTGACAGAGCAAACTAATGGGAAAATATTCCAAAGTGACTGATTTTGGTGCCAAGACTCTTTTACCGATATCTCCAACAAGCACAGGAAATGCCACTGCATGAATAAATATATTTTTCCATGTTAGTTAAATAAATATATTTAAAAAATTGAAAGTAAACTCCAACTCAGCTGAAAGAACAGCTGAGTCCCAGCAGCCCACCAGCAGGAGCTGGCAAGCCCATAAAAGAAGCAAGTGTCTTTTTTTTTCTTTTTCTCTTTTTTTTTAAACCCTCCCAGTGAGATCAACTTGATGATCTTCTCTCTATTGCCTATGTCTCTTTGGAAGAACAGCGCTGTTAATTTGCTCTCTCACATGACTGGATGTAATACAGTTCTATAACCTTTTAACATTTTGCTGCTTGCATGGCATACCTGTGTCTTACTTATTGCTCATCAAATTATGCAGGGAACTGAGAGCCCTGCTAAGATGTTTTAAATACGTCTGCATCAAAAATACGCTTCTGTAATCCAGGCAGCATAAAATCATTATCACAGCCTCATCTGCATATTAGGATTCATTCTCTCAGCCTGAGAATGCAGCACTGAAATAGCCAAGCATAAAAGAGATGGAGAATTTTCCTCAGGTGGCGCCTGGTAAATCATCAGTTTCTAGTTTACGGATTTTTTTCCTCCAGATTTCCATCTATTTATTTATTTATTGCTTTCCGGAATACAGAGTAATTAATACTGTCTTCTCTGCAGACAGAAAAAAAAGTAAGAAAAGAAAAGAACAAAGAAAACATATTGCCTGAGCACGTTCACCAAGTCCTCTTCATTATGAACTTGTGTGGATAGGGACAGTTGTGGAGTAGGAAGAGTGTGGTTTAAGCTTCAGCCAAGGACTTCTTAGTGCTGGACACAGCTCCTGCCTCTGCTCCATATGCCCTGTGTGACCTTGAGCAAATTCCTCAGGCTTTCAAGACAGCTTGAATGCCATTGACTTTCAGTGGGACTTGCTCCTCACTTTGGGCACTAACGCTGGGCTCCTACATGCAGATGGCTGGGTTAGAAGGCTTTACCTTTTATCTCTCTGTGCTTTCACCTCTGACCCTGAGACTGTGTAAGTGTGCTCTGAGCTGTGTGCTGTTCAGGACACAGACTGTTTTTCCCATTGTATGCCTGTAAGGTGCTTAGGATGACAGGCTTTCCATTAGGACCAGCAAGCTCCATTGTATACATAAAAGTAAGAGGCGTGGAAGCTCAAGTGTTTCACAGATGTAAACAAAAATAAGTATTTCCTCAACCTTCTGGTGGTTTCCAGTGCCTCTGCTTATATGTGTCCAATCTGAGAAAAGTTAAGGTGACCTGATTTAGAGAGAGTAGATTTTCAGCACTTTTGGTAAAGCTGAATGCCAAAAAATTGCTACTGGTGATTGAAAATGTAAGCCAAAGCTTTTTACTTGCAAATCTCCAGTTCAATTCTGGCTCAGGCAAGCAGGCACTGGGAGTTGTTCCTGTCTGACAGTTGCATCAGTGGCATCTGGAAAATGAGCTGCTAAGTTTCAGCTTAATTTCTAGTGAATACATTACTAAAAACCCATTCAGTGCATACATCCTGGTACCTACCAACTGTAATTGCCTATGAATCATCAGGGATGCATTTGTACAAATGATGCTACCACAAAAACAAATGGTAGTGATTGCATCATTCTAGCCTCAGAACAGAAATCAGATGCTGAATCATAAAGCCCCTTTTGCTTCTTGAGGCCAAGAGCACAGAAGGAGAGGAAACAGGCCCAGATTTTGGAATCCAGAACTAGACAGGTTTATCTAGCCTATGAGCTTCTCCTGAAATACTGCTGAGAGATGCTTTGTGGACTGACAGAGGCAATGGCCTCAAGGGAAGGCAAGGAGAGCAAATTAATTATAACGTCAAAGTTAAACTGGAACAAAAGCAAGTAGAGGCAGAGCCAACTGTAAGTCCAATGAGCCTCTCTAAAATAGGAATTTTGAGCAATTAATAGGACTGTACCCTGATAAAGGTTACCTTGTCACTGCTAACAGCATGTGATTTTTCCCCTATACCCATATCTATATCATTTGTCAGGAATGAACTTTAACAAGATTATGCTGTCAGAACTCATCACCAGAGTGACCACACACATGGTACAGTAGATGCAGTGCAAAGATCTGCTTCGATTTTCTCTTCTGAGGTGCCAAACTAGTTTCAAACATGCATTAGAGCCATTGGCACCAAGACAAGTCACGCAACACCATGGCAAGACTATCCTCAGGAGCCTTCACTCAGAACAGGGAGGAGAGGTGCAAAGACAGACTGGCAAGAGGTGAGATACACAGATTTTGGTCCCAGCTCTGCTAACAGCTTTTGATAACTGTGTCAGGCTCTCTGGGTTGTGATTTTTCCAATTGTGCAGTTTCATGTGTGAAAATGGCCACACAACTGGTTTGTCAACTTGGGCAAAAATTGCAGTGGTGGAACACAGTGAGGTGGGGGATCCCTATCAAGCCTATACTTGCACTGGGGTGTGCAATTTAGCTAAATAATTACACCTATACATTTGGAGTCATAAATGATCATGAGCATGAATGAAACATGTACCTCTGTTTCTTCATGCCCTTTTTCTCCTCTCCTTGCACACATTTAGAAAACGGACAGGGTTTTTAGCTACCTCACCAGATTACCTTTGAAAATGAATTAATGCTTGTAAAGAGCACTGTGATTCTTGGATGGAAGGTGCCATAGGCACAGAGATTATAATTAAACTGCTAAACAGTGTAGTTGGATTTACTCAGAGTGCTGCCAACAACTGTGTGCTGTGCTTTCAAGCAGAGCAACACACACACTTCCAACCAAAGGGACAGACATGACTGACATTTGTGCCCTTAAGGCTGTTTAGAAAAGGAGAAACCAGCAAACTTTATCAAGCTTAGAAGGCTGCTCAGGAAAACAGAAGACTCCTTGGTAGTTCTTTGGGGCAACAAGACCACTGAAAGTCACCTCCCATGACCCATCGCAATATTAAGTGGCAATGAATATTGTTGTTTTATTCAGCACAGGGGACTGAACTGAGTCTTTACTTCTGATCTGTAATGGAAGAGCTCAGTGAAACCATTTCATCTTGTATGGGACTCTTGGTAGGCTGGCTTTGTGCTACCTCTCAGACATGATTTTTCAGGAGGACCCTCTTTCATGAGTTCCTCTCCAGCAGGTTGGAGGAGAAATGCCACTCTGCAAATCTTCAGAATTGCTTCCTGACTATCAGCCCTCCAAAATAATTTTGGCTGCTACGAAAAGGTGCAATCACAAATGTTTGTAGCCCTGATCTACCACCCCCAGGGAGGGGAGGACCAGTGTTGGGTGCTAAGCACTTCCTGGTACTGAGGCTTTATGGGAGTCAGGGATATAGACACAATAGAAGCCTCTGAAGAATTCACGCATTGCAGTGGTAATACAGGGTGGAGGAAGTGATAATATCTGGCAAATACGTGTTTATTAACCATTTTATAATCACAATACATGCAATTACAGTCTGACAAGACACTGCCTATGTGAACAACCTCTGGAAGTATACTGGGGTCCTCAGAATGAGTAGAGATTCATTTCCATTATTTGCTTCTGCTGAGAGTGGCAGTAAACTGTAGTTAATAAAGGAAAGCCAGCTTTTATGGGCTAGGAAGACAGTAAATATATGCAAAATGGTTTGTTGAATCTAGCAGTGGGGTGCCATAAGAGGCTTCATAAAGCAGGGATAGAGTTTAGCATCATTCTTCTAGGGCTGGGAGTGATACAGAATAAATCTCTCTTGAGTCTACTTATGGACTGCCCCAGTTCAGATGGTGTATACACAGTCAGTGCTTCTTTCTCTGCAGAGTTTCTGTTAATCACTGTTAATGACAGTCATCAGATCACTAATCACTTGAAACAAGAAGCTGCAGATATTAAGACAGAGATTCAGAACAAGATAAATAGCACAGATCTCTCCAGGGGCAGGAAGAAGGTCTGAGCCCATTGGTGTTGCCTAGTACAGTAGTTTGCCTTCCTAATCTTAGTCAGGATAGGAGCTACTCTACCCTGACACAGAGAAGGAGGCAGGAAGCTTAAAAAACCTTCACATGGACATATGGACACAAGGATGGCCAGACTATGACCATGCCCCTCTGCAGTAGATGGGAAGAACATAATAAACCTACGTCATGGCTATGCCCTACCATACCTAATGTCCATGTGCTTCGCAGCAGTTTGACTATCAAGCTGCAAACGTCCATTGTCATACATGGAATCACTTGAGCAGCCTTGATGGGAAGCCAAGATTTCTTAAGTCCCACATCACTCTTCTAGCCCAACCTGATTCATTCTGTTGACTACACATACCTGAGAGCTGAAGCAACACCATTTTCTCTTGCCGTTGGGGAGGGTTTAAGAGCAGGTGCCCAGGCAGAAACTGTGGTTCTGCTGATGGCCACTTGTGTCTCAGTTTATCACTTGTGGTCCTGGAAACATGTCCTGAGTTGTCTAAAACAATCCATTTTTCTGTTCAGATCAAAGGCAATGAAAAGGTTATGCCACTGCAGTGCAAATTTTCCTTGTAAATCAGATTCAGAAGCCAATGCCTGGCAGCTACCTTCTCTGACATAGTTAAGATCCTGAACCAAGGGTATGTGCCTGCAGATGTCAAGAGTGTGGATTTACATGGTGGTTTGGGATGTGGGTCTCTGGCTGAATTTGCATGTACTACCAATGTCAGTTTCATTTCGTTTGATGATGGCATTCAGTGTCCTTGGTATAAGACATTTTATGATACAGGGTCTGCCATTTTAACATAGGCTCACCTTGGATGTGTTGGTAATAGGTAGACAGCAGTACAAATGCAGTACCCAGTAACTCTTAAAGGCAGGACTTGACAATGTAACAAGCAACAAAACTGGATGTGCAGGGGAGGAGGAGGGAGAATAGACTTGTGGCTTGATCTTGCCCGGAGCTGATTTCAACAGACTCCATGGGAGTCAGGACTATTCTGTACTTAACAGTGGGAGTTCAGGTAATTGTGAGATTGAATCTTACGGGAGACCGTGACTTGCCAAAGGGGAAGTCAAATAACATCAAAGCAATCAAAGGAATTCTTTAGGAATTACTGAGTGAAATTCTCTGGCTCAAACAGGACCTTAGGCTAGACTAATTACAATTGGCACATCTAGATCTAAAATCTGCAAATGTCACAAGTTATGTCCATTTCTATTTTGTTCTTGCTTCCAAGATTTTACCTTGAAATCCTGATCTGACTGAAGTAAAATGGTGAACAAAGCAAAGAGGAGGAGCAGTGCCAAATGATGTCTTTAGAAGAATGTCTGTCTAGAGACAGGGAGTGTGAATGCCTTTGGAGCAGATGGGTGAGGGCAAAGTCCTGCTTTCCTTCAGTGAATAAATGGAGGCAGAGTCAAGCAGGCTGGTGAGATGGCCCTATGAAGCTTGGGTGTAAATAAACCTAGAGATACCTGCCTAAAGAGATTCTGTCTAGCTAAATTCTTTAGCACAGCTCAGAGACCCAACACAACCACCAGTGGGGCTGGTTCCAGATCAGCCTTTGCTATACACCAGAGTACACATCAACATCACAACCATTATCTCACCAATCATGGAACAACTGCGTCCCCCCAGATCTCCCCATCAGATTACATCCCAGGCAGAAGGAAGTTGTGAAATCCTGCAGCTCTGCAAATACTCATTTTCCTAGTGATGAAGGACAAGGTGTGCACATCCACGACTCCTCAGCACAAAGCACAACTCAGATCTTGCCTTCAAGACCACTTTTCAGCATAGACCTGAACCTTTCAAGTCCTATCAGAGCTAAGGAATCTCCACTGTTATTCTCAGGATCTCTCTGGACTGTGCTGGTAAATGCTTCATTGGATTGGCAGTGATTCAATGAATTGTTTAATCTTTCTCAATCGATTCACAGAGAAAGGAATAAGACAGTCAATTACTTTTTTCTCCTTTTTCTCCAAGCTTCTTTAAGAGTGAGTTCCTTCCTCTCTCCCCTCTTCCAGCACTCAGATGCACTCACATGCATACACTCACCCTGGACCTCAATGCCACCTTCCCTGGTACAGACTGGGTGCTGTATGGCTGCTGGTGGATAACATCTCTGAACAAAAATATCTGGGAGATGGTCACCCTTTCTAGAGCAAACAAATAGATTACTTTTATTTTGGGCAAAGTGCAAGCTGATGAGCTGCTATGTTAACTTTAGGAGCTAGAGCTCCTCCATATCCTCCCTAACCGCCTACCAAAAAAAAAAACCCCAAAAACTTGCAAATCATTTGCATAATATAAAGGTTGCTTCTCCAGATGGCTAAAGTAGTCTTGCATATTTCTTTTTAAAAATTCCCAACTGTTGCTGTCCGTTTCCTGACACCACACTGCAGAAAATCATGTACACCTCAGCCTCTCTGGAGATAAATCTTAGCTGTCTGTTGCATGTAGTTTATGCACACTTGCATCATCCTGATGAAGCTAAATCCACAGTATGTATGTCTGCAGCTTACTGTGAACATTTTTGCCTAATTAAATCCTTATGAAGGCAAATAAGAAAATCTGCATTTTTTTCATTTCAAAGGCAGAAGGTGAAGTAAGCCCTTGAAAGCCTTGCTTAGGAGCTTCATGAAGTGGTCTGACTTCCAGGAGAGGCTGAGCACCTGGCACGCCTGAGTTAATATCAAGGGCTGGAAATCATACAACTCTGATGAGGTATGGTTCTTATTACGCCTATGGAGAGGTCTCTTCAGCCTGTCAGCACAACGGTGAAAACAAGTTTGTACTCCAAGACAGTACAAAATTTTTGATCTGCCAAAAATCAGTAGTATTGGAGCCAGAGTTTAGGTTTAGCATTCTTCCAGAATATACACACAAACATAACATCAGTAGGTAAATGGAACAGCCTGATGAGAAAATACTCATCATAATCTACTCTTCAAGGAGAGCAAAGAAAGAATTTTCCTTCACTCTGAGCTATTACAAAATTGGCTTAATGAAACTACTAATTAAGCTAGTCTTCTTTCTCCAAATCATCAGCTACATTGTAATTGCTACCAGACAAAAGGGTCCTGAGGTTAATCTGGTGTGGTCAGAAAAAGGATGTTGTAAATTATTGTTATTTTATGGCAACTTCTCTCCTCCATCCTGTTTGATCCTCTATTGTATACTCTCTCTGATTCCCTCCTGTCTTCCTAAGTTTGGCTTACTGGCTTTAAAGAGTGGGTCCTGTCTTAAAGCTGTGTTCTAAATGGGAAAGATATATGATATAGGCAAAACAAGACATCCAAAAACTAGGAATTCTTCTTGTTAGAAGTACCAGATCCATCATTATAGCTGTTATTACAGTTTACTAATGCTATATATGTCTTCCTAATAATCTCCCTCAGGTAGAATTAGCAATGATTCCTTTAGTTCTTCTCTTAGAGACATGTAGGATATTTATGACAAATGAGCTTCCAAGAGCTCAGGTATTTAATTGTAGCCACCATGGTCATTGATGATTAAGATCCTCTTGTTTTTAAAATATTTTTTAAATAAAGTGTAAATATGTGCTGTCCAACTCCATTAAACAATGAGACACATGGGAAGGCTAATGGAATTGCTAAGAAAATTACTAAAACTGGTCAGGCACAGAACAAATACATAAGATCACACATATATACACCTATGCATGTAGCTATGTTTGTGCATATGAAAACAATGCATGCTTACACAGATCTAGATATATAGGCAGTTATATGTACTCCTTCTGTGAGGCCTTGACTGCAAGTAGTCTTAATATCTAGGGATTTCAACTAAAATACCAGCTTGATTTCCCACCACGAAACATGAGGAAATTAAATCAACCTGTCTGGGTACTCAGTGAATATAATTCCCTATTCACAATGGATAAATCAAAGAGATAGGCAGAGAAGTCACATAAGAGAAGGAAAAGGAACAAAATAATAGGCAAGAAGAAAGTCCAGTTGACAAGTAGCCCCCTCCCAACATAACTCCCCCAAAAGGGCCAGCTAGGTTTGCTCCTCCTGTAATTGTACCACACACAAGTTCACTGAGCTATATGGGTGTTTTAGGGAAACCTATTGCACTGCAGCCTGAAGCAGAAGAAGATTTCACATCTATACCTGGGAATAAAAATGTTCTCCCCATCAGCCACTCCTTTTAGCTCCTTCCCCCAACTTCCACTCCTCAAAAGGAGCAGCATATATCATCCCATGGCAAAGCTTATAAGAAATCCCAGAAGCTTATAAAAAGCTGTGTTTTTCCTCATTCCTTGGCTCATGACTTCTATTCTCTGTCTGCAAGCTACAGATCACATGAAGATTCCCCAGGCTTTTCACAATGCAATTTTATATTCTGTATTTCCTTGACTATACAATATAGCTGACTTTTGCAGAAATTGCCACAAAATGTTGCAGACCATGAAATGTGCATTTTCCCTGTGAAGTGACTTTCTATTCAGTCTCCTCACTTTTCACCAGATATCAAGGCAATACTTTCATCCTTCTTGTTTTCTGCTCCTCAAGTGCTCTCCAGATGCAGCTGATCTTTTCTCCTAGGCTTCAGTCCACCAAATATCTATATATATTTAAACACATCCATACATCTATATACAGCTGTAAGAATTAGCAAATAACTAAATAAACAATCAGGAAAACCTGTTACATGCTACAACTGCTTCATGAATTTATAACATATGGTGGCAAACCACTATAAAAACTGTAAACTATAAAGAGGGTTACACAGCCCCATTCATTTATCATGTTACAATGAGTAATTTGTGCACTAGGCAGGAAAGAGAAAACCTACACAGTTGGAGAGTGCATATGTATTTCTGAGGCTCACACTAGAGAGCCTTTTATAAAACACACACATGATTTGAATTCCAAAGCAAAAGCACTGAGAGGCAATACATGGGCTAATATTGTTATAATGGTGTATGTAGAGCTTAGGAAGGAAGGGCACTAGCTGACCTTCTTTACTGATAAGAGGACTTTCATACAGTCTGGGTTTCTTTACAGCTCAGTGTCTGTCCATTTAGAAGTTGAGCTCCAGTCTACAGCTAGAAAACCTCTCCTTAGTGCTGTTACAGAAATGGTGCAAAGAAGAAACCATGGCCGGGTGTTCCTTCTGCTGATTTCAACCAGGTTTCACTCTGTTTTGACTCCCTTCACAGGTTTGGTGTGGGTTTTGTTGAACCACACTCCCAGGTGGGTCCACGTATTCATGGTCCAAGCTGTGTTTTACCCTCAAATCCACATATTATGTAGAGACAGAACAAGAATGCTGCACTTAAGCGTTGTATTTCCCTAGAGGGTTTCTGATCAGTGCTGTGTCTCACACAGGGTGTTATTAAAACCCCTGGATTCTCCAGATAGCACAGAGCCCCATAATTCACATCCACCTGTTCCTGATTTGACATTTCATGTTTTTTATTTCCAGTTGGCAAAGAGGTTTTATGAAACATATAGCACATGCCACATGCTCCATCCTGGAAATGGATTAGTTTACCCAGTGGGAAAAGTGAATGATGTAGGCTGTGTCCCAGTTGTCATGTCCCAGTGCAAATGGTTAAGATCTTCTTTTTGTCTCAGCAAATGCCCCATGGAAGCTTGAGCTAGGTTTGGGCCCTTGGGTCATTGCTAAGCAGTTTCTCTTTCATCCTTTTCAGCACCAGCAGACGCAGCTTGAAACATGTATACAAGATGCCGCTTTACAGCATCCCTTATTCACTGGTACCTTGGAGACTCCAGTTCATTGAAAGTAATAAAACCAGATCATCAAAAAGAATTCTTTTGAACAGGCTTTGGGCTCTGCTGTGCTACTTGGTTACGGATATTCATCTTCCTGGAAACTGCCGTTTGATACAGCATACCGGCATGAAAGCATCAGCTGCCTCCCTGGTGCATTAACCCCTCGAGTGTTGAAATCACGATCCTTGAATAGCAAAATAGCTATCGCTTATAATTGCTTGAGGGGGAAGCAGTTTTATACTCCCAGATGCAGGGAGGCTGCACACTGGGGTCAGAGGGTTTCCCCATCCTCATCCCACTCCAGTGATGCAATGGGCTGTGCACAAAAGGGAAGAAGGAGCAAAGAGAAGCAGCCTCTGTTGGTTACAGCTACAGGCAGGCTGTAAGGTTACCCCTGTATCAAAGGGTGCCATGGCACTTAAACCCAACTGAAAACACAGATTTGCTGAAAACACAAGCATTCTGATACTTGGGGCTTTATCTTTCTGTTAACCTTACATATCCTGTGATCCAAGGCTTTAACCCAAACCCCTTTGATTTGGCAGGGAGAGAGGTGTCACTGTTGTCACAGTTGCCAGAGTTCTAATGCTTTTTGATTGCATCCAAACTCTCTTTTCTTTCATCTTTCTCAGCTAGAAAGAAGAGAGGGTCAACACTGGCACCATGAGCATAGGTGTACAGTCCCTGAGTTTCATTTCTCTAAATGCAGAAAGAGCAAGGGTGGTGCAGCTGGGCTAATTTCTCCTGAGCTTTGTCTGACTGACTAGTATACTTCACTGCAGATTGTTTGCATCTTTGTTTGCAGCTCAAGGAGGATCATTGTCTGAAATGTTGCTCTGGCCCCTGCAGGGCTGCTGTGTGCCTCTGCCCTGAGACCTCTTTATTGTGTTCTAGCTTCACCCTGGGACAGTACACCTGGCAGCAGCCTTCTTTTACCAGAACAGGCTCTGCCAGGGACAATGTAGGAAGGAAAATGGCTGAAGTTTCAGATCAGCTGTGAATAAATCAATGCAGGATCCCCGGGAGGTCGTTTTTACGCAATCGCTTTGCACTAGAACAGCAAGTGGAGGAGTAGGAGAGTAGTAGCTGGCATTGATCACACCTGATTACTTATTAAAGTTTATAAGGAAAGATGTTGGAGGAGAAAAACAGCAGGAGCACCTATTATGACTAGACTAGAAGGGGTTGGGGGAAAAGGGTGAGGAAAATAGCTCAAAATGGACTCCTACAATGTTCTTTTATGTTATGGGCCCATATTTTTGTCTCTAGATTTCATCACTAGTTCATGTATTCTGAGGCTAAGGTGAAACTGTCACTTGTGAGGGGTCTGAGTAGAGTCAGGATGCCGGCAGTAATACATGCACAACAATTACATGAGCAAATAGTATGCCTCTTAATTGAAGTGCATGTATGACTTCATTTCTGCACATCTCTGTATAGACATATGCTTCTCTGCGTGTGTCTGAGGACAGGCAGTTCTCTCTCTGCATGCATGAGCATGTATTTGCACATACAAAAAAATGACATTGGAAGATAAAGACCTTTTTCCATGTGGCAGTGCCAGTACAGGAACTGCATGTATGTGCAGGGTGCATTTACATCCATAGGCCAACACATCTCCACCCATGCACATGTCTGAGCACAGCCCCCCAAAAAGTACTGGTTTGGATGCAGAGAGCCTAAAGCAAATGGGTCCTCTGCAGAACAGCTCATAAGCTACTGCGGTGTTCGTAAGAAAGCAACATCTCTTCATAAAACCTAAAATAAGCCTTACATCAAAAACAGTACAAAACAACTCTAAACCCTCAGGCTACTGCAGGATTATACAGTTGTGAAATACATTATCCAGCCTTTAAAGTCATCTTTGACTATCTGCCTGGGGTCATCCAGACAGCCCAGACTCTCAGCTACATAACACCAAAAAAAAAAGCTGAGCTTGTAGATGTTCCCAAGACTACAGAATGTCCAGGTCCAAGTTCTTCCTGCAGGGAGAGGCCAATGGAATTATATTTGAATTCCTTGTTTGCCATAATAATGGCTCAGCAGAGAATTAGCTCAAACATAAACATCTGTTAAGAGGAAGATCTACTATGTTTGGTGGTAGGAAGAGAAAAAACGAAGAGTTACTGGACTCCTGTGGATGAGTCATTGCATCAGAGGCCTGGAAGCAGATAGGCTATTCCTTAGCAATAAAAAGCAAGACAGAGTAATTTCCAAAAGCAGTCTTTAGATAGATTTGCAGGTAGAGCTTTCTATTTTATCCACAGCAGGCACACCAACTTCAGCCTCCAGTTGCTGTTTCTGGTTAGTCAGTCAAGCTTCTAATTGGATGTCCTGTTGGACATTATCTCTGAAACACACCAGGGCTGGGAGCAGGGGGCCAGGCTAAGACCTTGCCAATACAGCTGAGCCATCAGCATCATCCTGCAGTGAGATCCAGGCAGAGAGAGGCCTATGTGTAAAAATTCAGCCAATGTACCACACTGTCATTAGTCCACAGTGAGCTGCTTATCCCTCCATCCCAGGGCAGCAACAGACCCAGCCAGTCTTGCGTGGCCCTCCCATATTGGCCAGTCCATGGTGTTTTTACATATGGGCAGTCTTGACTGTCCATCCCCAGCCCAATCTCTTTTATACTTCCAAACAAACTCAGGAGATGTCTGGGATCTCTGGGGAAAATGAAGCAGTGTGAATTAGCTTGTCAGCAGCTTAACCAAAGGACAAGCCAAACCAAGGCTACCAGCACAGCTAATTCCAGCTTCACTTCAACAGGCAGCTGGATACTTTAAGTGCAAGAAAATGCAAGTGTCCTGGGAAGCTCTGCAACAGTTCTTTGCTTCACATTAGAAATTCTTAGACCAGGAGGTCCATGTGTTGTGGAGAAAGAAGGCTTGATGTGATACCATCCGGGGGTGCATTTTATGAGAAACCACAAATTCAAAGAATGAAGGTGCTGAGCTGTCCCCAGCATCCAGCCAGGATCGTCCAGGCAGCAAGAGGAAGTATGAGATTAAGAAAGGATGTTTTTCTATGGACAGTAATAATAAGTCTAAAGGACTTTTTTGTTCACTCCAATGATATAGACGGCTTTCCAATTTCTTATGTTGTTTGCAACACACATTTGCCCACTCTTTTTCTTGCTTACCAGCTGCTGCAATGGTGCATTTTGTAATTCTCACCGTGGAAAATTGGCACAACTTCTATCTGCGTTCTGCATAAGGGCAGCCGACACTGAAAGGAGCTCACAATCAAATTTCCATGAAAGCAAAGACCACCTCAGGATCAAACAGGTGGCTCCACTTGTGTGCAACAGGCCAGTGCCAGAACACCTCATCCAGTCAGTCCTGACAGGAGTTTCCCAGCAATCTCTCCTTGGCCTGGCATCACTACTAACCTGAAGACCAATTTCCCTAGTGTGGGAACTAATGGGAGCAACTTCTGCTTCTTAAGAGATGAAGTCCCTGACCATGTACAACATGTCTGCTGGTGTTATATGTCACTGTTGTTCCTTACAGGGTGCAGCTGTGAAAGTGTTTGCACTCAATTTATCCGCCTGTTGCTGGAGATTTACAGGGGAAAAAAATGCACAGTCTGTGCTTACTGAGAAGCAGTGGGGATTGTCCTGTGAACTGTGTTTTTCTGGAGCTTGGAGACACTTGTGTTCCCATGACAATGCCTGTGTGTGCAGCTGACCACTACGACATCCCTATTCTTGTGACCTTGGGTTCAGTCTAACCAATGAGCCAGCTAATAAGTTTGTGTTAACATAAGCAGAGGCAGTGGCAGTCAGAAAACACATCAGAAATCAAACCTGAGGAAAGGAATTTGAGGAGAAGAATTAATTAATTTCTTCTTTGCAATGACACACACCTTTGACTCACTTTTTTTAAATGACATTTTACCTGCTATTAGTTTACTGTGAGTATCTCTGGTGCTGCCTTCCCTCTCCACAGCAAATTCCCTCAAGAACAAAATTAAATTTGAGCTACTAAAGTTGGGCCTTTCTGAAGTAAAAAGAATCTTTAAAAATGGATTTTTTTAAAGGTCATTTTGAACTTTATCTGAGCACACATGGAGACGCAGGCCATTCAGCTAAATAATGCCACCTGACCACCTCCTGTCACCATTACTAGGATAAGAACATCATTTATGTGAGG
>NW_008656156.1:6789-7043 GCF_000695815.1 Acanthisitta chloris | reverse complement strand
TTCCTTTTATTCCTCTCTAATTTTTGGAGATTTTAATGCTGTTCATTTTTGTAGCTGCTTCTCCTTGTCCCACTTTGCTTAATAACCCATAGGAAAGGTCATGAACTTACACTGAAATAAGACATTCTGATTTTGACCCAAACCAAGACAGGCTGCACTCCCTGCTCCAATGAGATCAAGCTGCATTCTCTAGGGCTCTATCTGCTCCTCATCTTTAGCATGTCCTGCCACATTGGCAGTCTCTTGACAGGATG
>NW_008656156.1:1670-6770 GCF_000695815.1 Acanthisitta chloris | reverse complement strand
CTTTCCCTCTTCCAGAAATCTAGCAGTATGAATTAAATAAAATACAACCTATTATTAGGTATCCAAGCACATGCTTAACTTCAAGCACAAGAATAATCTAGTTGACCTCATGAGCCTCTTCTGTGAGTTTATGCTTCACTGTGAATGGGTATAGTCTGTGGGACCAAAGCCCTGCTCCAGAGGAAGCTCAGGGAAGTAAAGTATTTCTCCCAGCAGTGTTCCTGTCTGCCAGAGAAACCTTCACCACTGACCTGAAGCATCTAGAAATAATTAACTTAACATTATCTTCAACATTATCTTGACAGCAAAGGCTAGCTTGGGGAGATGGCTTTGCACTGCCAGGCTCCAGTCTGAACAAACACAGCCTCTTTAAACCAGGATTTCATTTCCAGACGCATCAGATCCACCTCCCTGCCGTCAGCCAAAGGTAAGGGGGGTTGCACACAGCTTGCTGTGCGGTGAGCCCTGTAGCAGTGCTCTGCACTGTGAAAGCACTGCATGTTATTTACTGTATCCACTTCTCTCCAATTATGACTTAAACAAGGCCATATTTATTGAAGAGACACTTAAAAATGTCCCACGACAGGCTTTGTGTGAATGGGGACTTCCCTCAAATGGAATTTCAGCTCTCCACCTCCTCCTGCAATGGCATCCGTGCCCCACTTCACAGTTGCCCAGTCTCTTTGAACAAGCTTCCCTTTAACAACGTTCAAATGTTTAATTTGCCAAGTGCTGTGGGAATCCCAAAGGTTTGGAAGAACTATCTATTATAAATGACAAAACATGACATTATTATAGGTAGCCTGCCTACTTGATGTCATCTGTGTTCTATGCTGCTCCTTTAATGAGGCTGTCTTTCAAATCCTGTACATGATGGAAAAAGATCCTGATGCTATCACTTCCTGGGTGCTCTAAAAATTAAAACAGCCAAGTCTTTACAATATAAAAAACCTGCTTTCTAAACCCTAAACCCCTCATGTTCAGAGGAATTGCTTTTAATATTCTGTTATTTAGTTGTACAAGCATTCAGGAGGAGGCTGCTCCCAGCCACCCTGTGCAATTCAGTAAGTGCTCCCCTGAAACCTAACCACACAGTGCCCTCTGCTGCAGTTTTCTCTGACATATTAAAAGGAGAGAAAAAAGAATGAAACCAAAAAAATCCAACCCCTAACCTACCCTGCTTTTCAGCCTATCCTCTGGCTCAAATTGAGACAAGCAGATGGTTTGTTAGTACTTATCAATGACTCAGTAACATCCAAGGTACTACATAAAACACTTTAACCAGAGGGAAGTCAAAATAAAATGGATTCAGGTAGGGAGTGCAGAAGTGCTAACAGCTTCCTGTCTTAGCCTGTCTCTCCTCTCCAAGCAGAGCTCTAAACCCTGTTATTTAAGCTAAATAACTAGTTGCTATAGACTCGTTGCTTTGTTCCTCCCACCACCCTCAACCCCATCCACCACATCCTCAAAACACAAGAACTATGTGAACAAGCCAAGAACATGCAAGATTGGCAAAACCAAAGACCATACTACCTGCACAGTCCTGATGCTGGATGGAGCTTGCTGCAAGCAGCAGCCCCTCAGGAGAGAAGGATGGGCTGGGAAGAAGTCATTTCTATTATCTTAGTCTTGACTTTGACAGCAGCTGACATTCCAGGGGACAGAGATATTTGTGGATTACTGAAGAAGAGAAGGACAAACACAAGGCAGCCTTGGGAAACCCCAAGGCCAACAACAGCAGTTTGGCAATTCTTACTTTGAGCTACTATCACTTTGGGCTCAGTTAATTAAAATCAATAACTGCATTTGTTTTGATTTGGATTTTAGGCCTTCACTGAACAGTACTGAGGCATTCTTTTACAGACTGACCAATTATAAAGTCAGTAATTGAAAATTAGCTAGACACACTGTGAATAGTCTTGGTAATGTAAGGCACCTCTGGACACAGGGACTCCAGGGAGTGGACAGGCATCAGGATTTTAAAGCAGCACCTTACTGGTGCTGTGAATGAAGAACAGAAACATTTCAGATACTCCAAAAGACTGTGGCCAGACTCAAACACCAGTGCTTGAGAATGTTTCATTCTAGTTTCTGGGTTAACCTGATAGAAAAATAGAGTCCACCTGAAAACTGTATCAAGAGTCAATGAGATGACCATCTCTAACGACCTGATTGTTGAGTCTTGCCAGCAAAGCCTGCAAAAATCATTTGGCTCTAAAACTGTGCCATTAAGATATGTTGACTTCATTGCACAGTTGGCCTGATAGTTTAGATTGTCAGATCCATGTTTCTAACCCACTGTTTGCAACAGAAGCTTAAGACGAAGGTAGTTTCTCTCCCCATCACTGTTTTTAGCAAAACACAAAACTTGAGAGACTTGTCTTAAAATCATGAGATTTGACAGCAGCCTGGGTTTGTGTCTGGGTTATGCTGTTATTTAACAAGGCCATGAAATCTATTTGAGGACAAATATGGGTTTATTCAAACATTCCCTGAAATTTGAACTTCATCCAACTTTAAACATTTAGAAAACTACAGTGTTCTTCTTTCCACAATACCTTCTCATGTGCTTCCCGCATCTTCCTGGGCTCCAGCCAGGCCTGGAAGCACCCACTAACCACAAGGAAGATTGCTCCTTGAGATCACCACCCAGGAGCAGGAAATACTGTGAGCTCCTTGGGCGGGTCTGTATTTACTGAAAGAACCACCCTACTTAGCAGACGTAAAACCTTAAATGGATCCAGAAATTCAGCCAACAGCTTATCCTTGTCAGTATCAGTTACTATTAAAATCAACTAATTCCACTGAAGCAGAAAAAATCCTAAAAGGATCTCTTCTTTTGACATATGCACTCAGGAACACTCTTCCAATAAGCACAGAGCAGAGTATGTGTGAACCAAACAGCACAAAGGGCAAAGTTGTCAGCTCCAAGGATTCAAAGATGTCCAGCCTGCTTGTCTGCAGAATGGAAGTAAAAACTGAGAGGGTGACTACAAACTGGGTGGGAATCTGGATGCACAGAAAGATCTTTCTCTGATGCAGCTACCCCAAGGGTGAAAAACTAGAAGAATCCCTGCTCAGCACAGTATTTAATTACCTAAAGGGAAAACCATGTAAATAGACTTTAAGAGACACACTTGATAATAAATCTATGACAAAAGGCAATGTAGAAATCAGTGCTTTTGAATTTATTATCTGACCTCCCTGCTGAGAATTCCCATGCAGCTGCAGGATAAAATAAATTGGTCTAGCTAGAAGAACTATATGAAATGTTTGAATATTCCCTGTTCTGAAATATTAACCTGTGATACTTCTGACCATCTCTCTCAGGTGGAGAACAGCAGTCACAGTGGACAGATCAAGACACTAGGCATTTCACTGGAAGAGAGGAATGCAAAGGGGAGTAGACCCCGGTCAAGACCCCTGCATTGCAAGAGCAAAAGAGTTGTCTTGCTAAAACTGAATAGAATTTTTTTAAAAAACCCCAACCTTCATTAAAATACTCTCCTGAGAAATGTGCAGCATATGACTGCTTAAAGGATTTGGTTTTGCTTAGAAATACAGCCAAGTTCCATATTTCTGAAAGATTAAGGAGTTTTTTTATCCTTTATGTCTGCATTTCTTTTCTTCTTTTTCTTTTAAAAAGCCTTCATAAGAAACTTAGCATGGAAAGGTGACTTCAGTGCACAGCAGACAGACACCATGCCGTTTGTTAAAGCAGACAAATAAAGGGCTCATCCTGCAGCAGCTGAGCACCACCACTTTTCCTGTCCTCTAGAAAAGCTTCTGGCTTGCAGCACTTAACACAACTGAAGTGTGGAAGCCATTATTCTGCAGATTTAGATCCAGCCTGAGTCTCTCTCTCACTTCATTAAAGCTTCATCTGGGCAAAGGGAGACCCTGGTCTGCACAAATCCTTGCTTGTGCCTCATTGCTTTCCCTCATACTGCAGCCACCTGAGGAAGAAGTTCTGGCACCCTCTATAATGCTGTTTACTGTAAAATACATGCAACATCACCCACAAACCCTGTGCCCTACACCTATGGGAGGAGACATTCCCTAGGCTTAAATGTTGGCAATCTAATTCTGGTATGTTCAGAAAAATCTCATGCTCACCTCAGAACTTTATAACAATGTTCTTAATAAAAATTAAAACACTGTTCAAGGGACACTAGCCACACATTTTAGACTGAAAGTGTGACAGGTAAGATTAGATGAGACATTCAGCAGACTTCCAGGGCTAATTTTGAAACAGAGGACTACCAACATCATGTCTGCAGAAAAGCACATATACAGTCATCCCTCACTTGCAGGCACAAACTAGCAGATGGTTTGCAAAACCAGGAAAGCGAACTTAGAGCACCCACTCTGTCTTTTACAACTTCACAAGCATGAGTTTTGCATGCAAAAAATGCATGTGTACATCATTAGCAGATGCAGGTCCTAACTCTTCCACTTTGATTATTTCCTTTTAACTGCCTTGTTTCTGATGCCTTTTAAAAAGAAGCACAACAGCTTCTCGCTATTTATTCAAGATCTTGAAGAAAAATTATTCCTGGTGGGTCTTGAGCTCCCCCCATTGACTTCTCACTAGCAGTTAACATCCAGGCCTCATTCCAATGCTCCACCACTGTCCAGACAAGCATTTCTGGGTGGGATGTTGAATCTTTACAACAATGAAGATGTGATTGCCCTCTGCTGTGTGTATGCTCACTGTATTTCAGTTATACCACTGCTAACAGAAGTTATTACACTGCTTGGCCCTTCCTGTGGAGTGCTGCTACTCAGCTAAAGAACTTATTTTCCTCTCTCTTTAGATTTCTCCTGAAGTAATTCCCCCTTGCTCCCTGGTCAAAGTCTCATGTGATCTGGAAGACTCTCCCTATCTCAGAACTGGAGCCCAGGGTTATTACACACTCTGTATTATGTGCACCATCAGCACTCCAACGAGCTGACGGTAATATACTTAATGGTGCCAAAATTTGTGAATATGCCAGAAGACTTTTGATATCATTTTCCAGAAAAGCTCATCCATAAACTCTGTGCTGCAGGGCATTCACATGTCACCCAAATGACTGGCTATCTAATCAGGTTTCAAAC
>NW_008656156.1:0-1640 GCF_000695815.1 Acanthisitta chloris | reverse complement strand
TGCTAACTCTCTCTGCTAACTGTTAGTGTTGACAAAGGGTGTAACCATGCTCATGGCTAAGGACTTTGTCTGTCTCCTGGCTTATGACCAATTTCTACAGTAATTCAAGGAGAGTCAGTTGTTATTTTTTTTCTGAAGAAATAACCACCTTCTCTTTTCCTCCTTCTACCCATGAAATATTTGTGGCTTTGGTGAGATCTAGAGCTCCTTCTCCATAACAGGAAATGCAATTCTAAAATGCAAAACCCTTATTCCTCTCCTGGTGCAGACAGGGTAAATTCCCAGAAGGTCAGCAAAGGCACTGGTATAATGTGAGAAAGATTAAGGCTACAGTTTAGGCCTTTTGTCACCTTCTTGATCTTTAAGACATTCTCTACTCTTTCTTAGCTGTGTTGCAGCATTCTGGATATATAAAAGAAGCAGCAACCTTAGGGAATACCACTTCATAGACAGATTCTCAATGGAATATAAAATTGGAGATCGGTCATGTTCTTTCCTTTCCTGTCCTGTGACATGTGGACTGTGTCAGGGAACAAAGGGACATGGCTGGAGGAAGCTCTCTGTTGTCTCCCTTCAGCAGCATCAAAGCTCATGGCTATTTCAATGCACCTGAGGAATGAGAGCAAGCCCAGGTGACAAATTAATTTGATTTTAGACAACAGGATGGCTAAAGATTTTCACACTGTTATGTTTAAAACAGTTCCCTCATTCTTTTCTACCAGACATTTGCTCTTTCCTCCAAATATGCTCTTGCAAACAACTTAATTTAGAAATGCTTCCAACATCTGTTGTCTGCATCAGCTTGTCTTTTGCCGTAAAAAGGCTTTTTACGGCAGATTGTCTTACTCCATGTTTTTCAGAATGGTGTGTAGCTTTTACTCTTTTAAATATGGGATCAGACATTTATGATGCCAACAGCCCTCAAGTCCCGTGCAAGAGCTGTGGAAATGATGCATATTCTATTCTATTCTATTCTATTCTATTCTATTCTATTCATAAACATCCCCTACCAGTTTTGACTTCAATGCTTTCCCGTGACACACTATGCTACATCATTAAGAATTATTTGATGTGGTTTGGTTTTTACTAATCCTCAGACTAAGCTGAGTAATGCCTAGGAGAGGACTGTCTTAATGAGACAGTTTATATTAGAGAAAGCTGGCCGAGGCCTTTCATGTGGCAGGTGGGGAAGCTTACTGTCATACTAGAAGCTCTTTGTTCAGCTGTTGACTGGCCTGCAGGGAGCCACAGTTCAAGCAAGCATGCTTAAACCTTTATTAAACAAGTCTTTCACACTTCTATGCTTAAAACAATTTCCTGTTTCTTTCCATGAGCCACTTGCCCTTTCCTCAAAATCTCTTCTTGCAAACCACTTCATTCAGAAATGTTTATAACACTTCTGCCTTTCCAAATATATTGACATGGTCTCCTAGTGAGTGGAATAGAGCTCTAGTCAACCCTTTATATTTATCCCCAGTACACCTGAAGAGTAATATCTTCAGATCTGAGTGTGGCAGAAAAAACCCCACAGAACAGAAGACAGATTCGGGGCCTAGTCTGTTAACAATAATCAAAGCCATAATAAGCTATAGGGGTGCACAGAAGGACATTAATATGGTGTCATGGTTTAACCCCAGCAG
>NW_008656155.1:3324-4375 GCF_000695815.1 Acanthisitta chloris | reverse complement strand
CCTGTCTCTCAAACCGAGACAGCAACCAAGAGTTTTGTTTTAGATCAGCTCTCAGTCTTTGATGCCCTTACTACAGCAAAGTATAGTTCCTTTATTCAGTTAGCTTTAATGGTTTAAGTATGGTGACAAAGTGTCTCAAAAAGCACATCCAACAGGATGAATATTTTTCGTCCTTAGTTTAATCAACTGATGACATAAAACAAATTGACACAAGAACTTTTTACTAGTTGCATATCTGCATCCACACAAGATGTCTGTGATTGAGACAAAGGCCCAGATTCTAGCATTCATGTTGTGTTCCTGTAACATTTTGTAGCATTTGCTAATATCCATTATATTAAATTGCCAGTATAAGCAGGTATTCTATAGCCTTCATACTTGGTTTGGGTTTTTTTCCCCAACTTTTCCTTTTGTAGTTAGATTTTTCACACATGATATTCATTATCTTTGTGTAGGGCCATTCAGATAAATTTTATGAAGTATCCTGTTTCACACTCCCTTTTATTATTTTTTTTCAATGAGGATGCAGCATAAGCATTTTGGCACTGTTACACAGTTGGTAATCATATTTTACAACCAACATGAATTCCTTAAGAGATCTTCAAATTTTTATATCCTGAGCTCCCCCAATATACCCTTTCTCACTCCACAATTCAAGACATATTCCATCCCCATGTCATTCACTGACACAATAAAAATCAGGAAGAACAAAAATATAAACATGAAAATATTTGGCCCATTCATGAACTATATTGTGCACATGTTGCTCATATATTCAAGGATGTTGCATTTATTTCTTTCTATTTAAGAAGTATTTATTAAGCTTTCTGTAGTTATAACTCAGTCATTTTGATCCATAGGAAACAGTGGATTTTGTATTCCTGGATATCCTTTCTGGTTTTTTTCATGCAATTTTCAGTGCTTTTATTTAATAACATTTTATAAAAAACTCTTCTTGGAAATTACATATAAAATGCAATATTGATTTTCATGGAATCTACTGCTTATTGTATGATATCAGAGAAATTTGTATTTGTGTTTGTTTCAGGTA
>NW_008656155.1:0-3219 GCF_000695815.1 Acanthisitta chloris | reverse complement strand
CAGAACTGATTAATTCACATTTTTGCTTCTTCTTCAGACTTCAGAATATGTCTGTTGCAGAAACTGATTAATTTTTTTTTTATTTGACTCTAGGAGTCAAAGTGTTAAAATAATTTTTTGTACAAATTGACATCATTCTGTCATTAGTTAGCTCTGTGTTTGTGGTTTAGTTCATAAAGAGGGAATAAACAAGATCCATTATGCACGAAGGTGTGTCAGTTCACTGTGTTTGTTATGGCAATATAGAGTGAGTACACCAGTTCAGGGATATGGATTGCTGTGAGCTAAGTTGATAATCTTTGCTCTTTGGTACAGTGTTGTTGCTTTATTCACTGAAAGATGACAAGGTGGAAGAAAGAGGGTGAACTTTCACTATGATTAAGAACAGTGATCTTTCTTTTTCTTTCATTACAGTTAAAATAATTTGACCTTAAATAAAATAATATTTTTAGATGATTTATGATTCAGTCCTTAACACTTCTGTAGGGTTGGTGCTTTTTTTTTTTCTTCAACAGCTAATCTTGTTATAGTTCAGTTTCTCACAATAGCAAATATCTTCTTTAATTAAGTATATTAAAAAAAGAGATTTTCAGAGTTCCTTATCTTTCTAGCTTTGTTATCCCATCTGTGCATGTCTTGAAAGGAGCTAAGATATGTATAACGTTAATTAATTTTGTACTACACTAGAGCTGTTAAGCCAGGTATTCAAATCCTTTTCCCAAAACAAATACATTCTACAGCTTAAAATTATTACTGGTCATGACTAATTTAATTTACATTAAGTTAATTAAACTGTACTTAATTCAGTTACATGAAGGCAACCTTGTAGCCTTTAAAAGCACATACAACAATAATATCCATGGAATTAAGGAAAATCTCGTGTTGCAAATATTGTTCGGTTCATAGTGAAATCATAAATGGATAATGGTTTCTAGAATCTTCCACCAGCCTCTGTAAAAGATGATTAAAACCAAACCACAGAGCAAACAATGAAGGGTAAAATTAACATGTAAATTTAAAATATATAATTTCTGACTGAAGAAGAAAACCTAGATAATACTTCATGTTTACAGCTAGGACATAAGTAGAGAAAAATTAGAGTAATTTTCAAAAGAAATAAATTAGGGGCAAGTAGAAGAGTTGAAACAAAACTTTATTATGTCAAATGCCGCATATTTTCACCAGTGGTTTAGATAAGCTATAGATGTGACAAATAAAAAATATCAACATTTCTCTTACTGTCTGCTTCTGCACATAGTGCTTATGAGCTCACAGACTTAAGCTCTGCCAGGGGAGGTTTAGTTTTGATATTAGGAAGAGATTTTTCACAGGGAGAGTAATCAGACATTGGAATGGGCTGCCCAGGGAGGTGTTGTGTTCACCATCCCTGGAGGTTTTCAAGATGAGACCGGATGTGGCACTTAGTGCCATAGTCTAGCAATGAAGGTAGGGTTGGACTCAATGATCTCTGAGGTCTCTTCCAACCAGGCTGATTCTATGATCCTATGACTAAAAGTCTCTGTATATGCATGTGAAAAATGTAACCCAAACCTTTCATGTTTTATGAAAGCCCGAACATTTTATGCATTAGTTGCAAATAAAGCTCAATTCATTTGTGAGCAGCAGGCTCTAATTTGGATTCATTGACTAGTGCATACAGATTCAGTGCAGTGATCCACGGGTATTGAGCTACCCTTTTTTACTTCACCAAACCATAAACCAATCATACACTCTAGAATAAATGGTACAGCCTGATCATAACTGTGCAGAAAGACTTCATTATGTGATCAACATAATATGTTCTTCCCCTTTGGTAGCTCTTTTTGGCTTATATCTTCTCCTTTATTTAATCTCTTGTTAAAAAAACCCCAACAAAACAAAGCACCAAAATACAACCTCAACTTAAACCAAAATACAGAAGGAGTAGGTCCATTACCCTTTACCTTTCTTTATTATTGCACCATTTTGAAGTATAGGAATGATATGGAGTTCTCTACATAAAAAAAGTACAATGAACCATTGAGAAATAGTAGTGAGATTTCATGTCTACTACAAACACATTGAAATTTTCTCTGAGTTCCTGTATGCTTGTTAAAAAACTCCAAACAAATGACCCCCCCAAAATCAAACAAAAAGTCCCATTCTGAGTAAGTGCAGAGATATACAAAAGGATGATTGAATGCGTCAATAACATTTATAATAATGTGTGTATTAATAACTTTCTAAAGAGTGTGAAGATGTTATATGCATAAAAAAAATTCAAGCAAATCAATGTCAGAGAGGAAAAACTTATAATTCAGGGAAGATTATAAAATCACATCAATAGAATAGATTTGAAAATAGAAGTTAGAGAAGAAATTCAGGTGGTAGATGAGCCTACCAGGGGTGGGGCCCTGCTAGACCTGCTGTGCACAAATTGAGAAGGGGTGGTGGGAGATGTGATGGTTGGAGGTTGTTTGTGGCACAGTGGCCATGAAATGATAGAGTTTTGATACTCAGGGATGCATGAAGGGTCATAAATAAAACTTCTACCCTGGACTTATGGAGAACAAACTTTGACCTGCTCAAAAATCCTGTTAAATGTATACCCTGAGAAACAGTCCTTGGAAACAAAGTGTTCCAGGAGGGATGAATATGCTTCAAGAAGGAATTATTAAAAGCTCAGGAGCAGCTGTCCCGGTGTGCCAAAAAGCGAGGCGGGGGAGAAGACGGATAGACTGGCTGAACAGGGAGACTTAGCAGGAAATTATGAAAAAAAAGAGAGCTTACCAGCTCTGGAAAAAAGGGCAGGCTACTCAAGAGGAGTTCAGGAAAATAGTGAAACTTTAGAGAGACAAAGGCACAATTTGAATTAAATCTGGCTACTTCTGTCAGGGATAGCAAAAAGTGTTTCTATAAATACATCAATAGCAAAAGGAAGTGCAAGGAAAACTTCATTCCTTGTTGGACGAGGGAGGGAACAGAGTGACCGAAGATGGGGAAAAAACTGAGGTACTTAACACCTTCTTTGCCTTAGTTTTCCATAGTACAACAGGCTGTCCTCAGGACAACTGGACTCTAAAGTTGATAGACAGAGATAGGAAGCCAAATAACCCCCCTGAAATCCAAGAGGAAATGGTTTCAGATCTGCTTAGTCTCTTGGATCCTCACAAATCTATGGGACTGGATGGGATCCATCCCAGAGTGATGAGGGAGCTGGTGGAAGAGTTCGTCAAGCAG
>NW_008656154.1:0-6254 GCF_000695815.1 Acanthisitta chloris | reverse complement strand
TTGGTCTCTGTATGAATAATTTGATATAAAAAATCCTCTGTTAAAAAAAACCCCAACCCTAAAATATGTTCTTTGCCGCTTCCCTGTGGTCATTTTATTCAGGTTGCTGTGCTGTCAGGGCAGAGCTATGCAGCTGCTGTTGTTAAAATCTAGCACAGAATGAAGTTTAAACCTCCCTGTTGAATTTTATTGGGATTTTTTCCTTTTCAAATAGTCCTTTTACAGCCTAGGGAAGAACTTACTATGGTCTCATGAAGTGATCATACCATGTAATCATGATTTCAGAGCTGATCAAAGAGATCAGTTAGAACACCTATGGTATTATAACTATGGTATACCTATAGCATTATTTTATGAACAGAATTAAACTAATAATTCCCACGTAAAAGAACTGGTTTTACTTGGTTTTCTCAATAGAAGATTAAGCCCCATGCAGAGATACCAACGTAAATCCCACGCACAGACAACATCATCAGCCGATCCCAGATAGGTGATAAACATTTCATCTAGTGCTCCAAAGAACTTCCAAAATCTTATAATACAACTGTGAACAGTTGAAATATCTCAGCTTAGCAGCTTTGCCCAGCCTTGCAGTGTGACTGTTGTCTGTGCTGGGGAATTGCATGGGCAGCACCGGCACTGCCGGCGAGTTGAAAGCACTTTGCCTTGCTTGCATGAGTAGTTCCGTTGAGCAGTGAAACTACTCATGTGAATAAGATTTGGCCTAGGCTTTGTTTTTGTTTTAGTTCTGGCTTTGTTTGAAAAGGTATAGAGTTGTAATTCCTGAGCCTCATATCCAACAAAATAGGGGCTTACAAAAAAGCTAAATTAAGTCTTCATGGAGACTGAGAGTCTCTCCCTGTACCTCTCTGAAACAGCTCAGAGAGATCCTGTAAGTATATTTAAAGCTTTCGTTGCCTTGTTGTATTGCTGTGTGTTAAATGCCTATAGGATGATTGTTTTGGGCATGGATTGAAGCTGGTGTAAACTCTGGGTGTTTTTACTTCGTATTTGAAAGGAAACCAGAGTTTGGTCTTGGAATCATAGAATCAACTGAGTTGGAAAAGATCAAGTCCAACCCTACCGTGGTTACTGGACCATGGCACTAAGTGCCACATCCAGTCTCAGCTTGAAAACCTCCAGGGATGGTGAATCCACCACCTCCCTGGGCAAAGTGGGATTGTCTTTGTTCATGCTGAGTATGTCTTCAGCAACTCTGTGGAGACTTGTGGCCATTAACTAAGTGAAGGGAGGTTTGTTTTGCCATGTGTTTGGCATTTTGATTGATTTGAAATCACCAAGAAAAAAATTCAACCGGACAAGAAATTGCTCCTATTAAATAATTATGTGATCTGTAACAATATGATGATTTAATTTCAGTCATTATTGATGAGTAACAACATTTTCTCTGAAAAGCTCAGGCACAGCTTACAGAAAGGAAAAGTTATCCACCACCTTATTGTGCTTTGAAATCTCTTTCTCAGTAGTCCAGTGAAACTGGTCCTGAAATCCATGTTTCATCAGCTCTCTATCTGTTGTGCAGGAGGAGTTGCCCTGTGTTGTTGAAGGTTGTTTTCCCTTCCTTTTCATTTTTCAATGCTGTCAGATTTTAATGGAGATACACTGGAAATACATTTACTTATTTTCTGTTTGCCATACTGATCTTGCTGCTCATTTTTCCCACTATCTGTTGTTTTCTGCTCTGTGAATGCTGATTCAGCTCCTGAATTTTCATATACAAATATTCCTTTTTCTTCTGAGAAAGAAACCTAGAGTATCATGGAGAATTTTATGGGGTTTTTCCTCATTATTATAGATGATCTGTGCACGTGTTATTCCACCACACGTGTGTCTGCAGTGAGTGCATCATGAGTCAGTTTGTATTGGAACTTCTAAACCTTTTTGTGGCTGTGCAGTATCAACAGGTGAAGAATTTCTTCCTTAATTCAAAACAAGCATTGACAATGCTCTTTTAAACCCTTCAGCTGCTGATGCACACGGTGCAGACAATGCAAGGATTTCCTTCACCCTTAAACCCTTCAGCTGCTGATGCACACAGTGCAGACAATGCAAGGATTTCCTTGACTCCTATTGATGCTCATTATTTCCAGCTCTTCATTTTGAGGTCTGATCCAAGCAACAATAAATACTCAGGAAGATTCTAAGCTACTTCCAGTGAAAAGTCAGCAGTGAACTGGAATTTGTGGAGCTTTTTTATCAACAAATTGGATTTTTAACTCGGGTTAAATTACATTGTGTATTACCCATTATAAAGCAAACAAATGAAGCATCTGCTGCACAACTTAGCTGAGTTTGGTAGGTAAAAGTGGAGCAAAGGCAAATTCTTTCAAGGCAGATAAACATTTCTAATACGAGTTTGGTAGGTAAAAGTGGAGCAAAGACAAATTCTTTCAAGGCAGATAAACGTTTCTAATATGACACTGTTCTTGCATATTTCATGACAACCTACTTAACCTGCTTCTATGTATTTTAAGAAAGCACTGCCAAATATGCAGATAAAGGATGCAAACAGCCATAGATTAGAGAGCTTAAAGAGTGATTTATGGGTTGGCAGTGAGAGTGTCCCTGGCACTGAGCACATGAAAACTTGGCAGAAGGTAATGTGGGTTTAAGAGTGAATAGCATTCAATTTGCCTGAAGTGTTTTTACAAACGAACTTGGCAGAAGGTAATGTGGGTTTAAGCGTGAATAGCATTCAATTTGCGTGAAGTGTTTTTACAAATGAAAAACAAAACAACAACAAAAAAAACCCCACAAAAAACCCCAACCCAAACCTTTATCTTGGTTCTTTTTGAACTAGCTTTGAATCTCTAAATATCTGTTGATTTTAAAAGGAAAAGTAAATGAGTGATGCTGTTCAGCACAGCTGTGTGTCTTGATCAGTGTTAGCATCACCTGAGATTATTTCAAACCAAGAAAGCAAATGTCTTTTTCAGGTTTTAAGTAAACAGAGCTAAATCTCCCTCCTTTCCTGCAGTCTTTAATATGTGATTTTGGGCTGTGATTTTGGTCAGATGAATGTCAGTGCAGAGCCACAGAGGGAACAAGGTTGTAATTCTCACCTGGGTGTGTGATGAGCTGCTGGGTCCTGTCTTATGGAAGGAATTCACTGGGGCTTTCTGGATAAGTACTTATGTCATTTGCATTACATAAAGCTGTAGTTAGATATTCTTACTCCCTCAGCAAATCAATCTGTGCAGTTTTACTGAAGACAGAGCAGTGGCAGTGACCTGTCTCACCTATGGACAGCACTTCCCACTGGTAAAAAGTACAAAGCCAAACCTCAACCCCTGATCTGACTTTTCCAGTTTTTCTGAGTAGAACTGAGGAAACTTTTCCAAATCTACTTGTTTCATACACAACTGGTAAAGTAAATAGTAACTGTGAAATTAAATACACTTTCTTTCTGTCCTTTGCAGACACTGAAGTACATTTCAAAAACACCCTGCAGGTACCAGAGTCCTGAGACTGTGAGAGATTTCCTTGTGGCAATGAAAGGCCATAAACTGACCAAGTAAGTAGAGATCTGCCTTCAAACAGAAGTATAAACTCATGGCAGAGCTGAAAAACTCATGCCCATGTACACACTGGGATAATCTGTCTGGATTTGATTAATGTATTTTTTGCCATTATTTAACTACTCAGCCAAATATAATTTCCTTCACTTGTTGACTCCTTTATGTGCTGTTTGGCCACTGATATTTATGGCCACGAGGATCTCAGCTGTACATTTCAGTTACCTAATACTGTGTCAATCAACCTTCCACTCTCCTGCAGTTTCCAGGGAGGCTAAACATACATTTCATCTTTATTTTGGGGAGTTTTGCATAGGAAAGAAAATATTTCTTTTGCAGTTACCAGAAGACTGAAAGTCTTTCCCTCTTTGGCAATGGAGTGAGTGTCTGTTCGCAGTGCTTGAAACACATAATCCTCTGCAGAGTGTGAGCAAAGCCTCATGTAAATACTCAGACCCAAAAAATGGAATCAGTTTGCCACTTGCTTGAATAGCTCTAATTGCTCATCTGACTCTTAAAGCAGAAAGAACTAATATTTAGTTGCTTCTAAATGATTCCTCCTTCACTTCAAAGGAGTAGTTTATGCTCTATAGACACTGACTGCATTTTTCTTCCCTACTGGAAGGACTCCCAAGGAGTTCATCCTCTGGGAAAGAGGTTGTGTCACAAGAAGAAATACACACTGAGAGCATCTGGAGAGTGCAGTGCTACAGGGCAAGTTTTTACCCTGTCCAAAGCAGAGGAAGTTGAGTATGAAGCAGGTTGTCTGCTATTTTGTTGACTTTCAGTGCCCCCTCTCTACAAACAACCACGCTCACATCCAGAGTATCAGCAGCTCTGGTGTTGCAGGCACAGAAGTGCTGGTCCATGGAATCTTTGTCATGGGTATTGGAGCTGTGCTTGTAGTGCTGAAGTTCACCAGGTCAGTGTGTCAGTGTTTTGTCCTCCTGTAGCTCATTTTATATAGCAGGATACTAATTAATGTAGTGGACAAGGTAGCCTAATGATTTTCTGACTGGGAGGTACTGAAGCATGGAGAGAATACCTGTTTATTATAAAGAGCAGTGAAAGTATAGCGGTGAAAGGGTCTTAAAGTTGGCAGCAAACTGTTTGTTGAGTGAGTAGTGAGCATTCTTCAGTTCTGGTAATGTGAAACAGTCTTTGTTTGAAGTGAAATAAGGCTGTGCTGTCTGTACAGGGACAGCAGTTTAGGAAGGCACCAACAGAATGATGTAGCACAGCAAAAAGGGAGTGGGAGTCAGAAAGGCAGAGAAAAATAATTGAATGAGGTAGGTGTAAGAGTCCTGGTAAAAGTCAAAGGGTTTATTTTTGTTTAAAGCTCATTGCTAAACTTCTTTCTCATAGAATTTGGGTTAGCTCTGTGAGCACATTAGATGCCTTGACTGCAACTGCTCCCCAGTGTGGGATCTCCAAGAGTGAAGTACTAAGTGATTTTGGATCATCACACTGAAATTTCTAGTTCTAAAATCTCTCTCATAGTGCTGAGCAGGTTTGTAGGAGACCTACCCAAATACTCACCTTCCCACACCTGCTTGTCCAGTGAGCTGGAATATAGCATGGCTGCAAAGGTTGAAATAGAAGCTTAAAATTAGCTTCTTGACTATTTTATTTCTTACGGATACTAGGAGGTGTCTTTGGTTTTAGGTGTTGTCTGCTCTGTCCTTTTTCTGTGTCTGTAAAATGAGTAAGGGAATTATTCCAAGCCATTTCCTTGTGCATGATGGTAAAAGGATGAAAGTGAAGAGCCAACCACTAGTTTAGGTGGCAAATTTACTCTGTTTATGAGTTATCAGAACTCAGACTGGACAGCAATACCTTAGTTTTGTGGTCATCCCATGCACCTTCTACTTTGGTACAACTGGTAAAGAACTTGCCACTCTGCATTTGCCACGTACTTTGCAAAATGGGAGACAGAATTGTCTGGTGTGATCCTGGCACTTTTTCCTTCTTCTAATCTTTTCCATTAAGACACTTCAAGTGAGAGGTGTCAGAGCCCATCTGGCAGCCTCTTCACACCAAAACACAGGAAATATATGATGTGCAATTACTATATAATGCACTTTATATTAAACCACTTAAAACAGTAATGCCTCCAAGGAAATCCTGGTTCAGAACCAAGGTCATTTCAACACTGCTCACTTGTTAAATAAATGAAAAGCTTAAGGCTTTGATCGTTGCCATTCTGTGGGGTGAAGACTTCACTAGAGATTTCATTCCAGCTATCTGGTAGAGAGATTTCTTCCCTTGGAGAGAAAAGAACCTGCAGTGTTTGCTCTCCAGGACCTTGCTTGCATGAGCTCACTGTAATGACCTTTCCTCCCACGAAGAGTAATGAACTCAAGTCTGTCTCTGCTGCTTCCTTTCTGGGTAAGGCACTCAAATGTGTTCTCTCCTTTCTTCTCTTAGCTGTTCATACACTATCTCTGCTGGTAACAGCTTTCTGAGGGTAGCTGGTTTGGTTTAAGACATATATATGTTGGATAGTGTCTGTCCTAAGCCAAATCAATGTAGTTAAAGGGCACAACTGGCCAGAAACACATCACCTTAGACTGCTCCTCTGCCCTTTAAATTCCTTGCCATGACTATGCCTGTAGTCAGGAGGAAAACACTTACTGGTGTGTTTGTGTTCTTAATTAGGCTCAGAAACTTCTTTTGGGTATTTGGTTATACCAAAATGGGATCCAGGATAGGCAGTGA
>NW_008656153.1:1621-3108 GCF_000695815.1 Acanthisitta chloris | reverse complement strand
TCTCTAAGGTCCATTCCAACCATTAAAACACTGTGATTCTACATAGAGGTCTAGGAGTGAAGAGCTAAAAAGCTGTGAAGGCTAAAGCATGGTATGAAGAATTCCTTATATGAAATGAAAGAGAAAACAAAGCAGAAATAAAGCAAAATGCCTAAAAGACAGGATAATTAAAAAGGAACCTCTGGAAGATACTGAAGAGAAAAATTATCCTGCTTTTTTCAGTTGACCACATGCAATCTGATCACTGTCAGTAAGGACACTTTCCTATTAGCCTTCACCTTGAAGCATATAGATCTGATGCCCAGTTTCATTTTGAAGCAGCCAATCTGTAGCTGACATTTAAAAAGCTTGGAAAGAATCAGAAAGATGTTTGTGGTCTCCAAACAGAAAATCCTCTGACAAGTGCTTCTAATGTGCTGAAGCTCAGCTGTTCCCGAGGTGAGGATGGAGGTCATCTTCTGACATGCTCTGGGAAGACAGATGTTTCCTGTGATTAGGAATGAGTTAAAACACTTGCATCCATCATAAGCAATCTCTTGGGTGACCAACTGTTTAAAGAAACAGGTTTTACATCCTTCTGCAACACGTTCATATTTGTCCGTAATTGTAACGGATGAAAGGAACTATCGACTCTAACTTTAAACCCTCAAGCTCTGCATCTGTGGCTGCTGCTCTGGGACAAGTCATTAAAGAATATGTAGTGACTGAAGCTGTGTGGAAGTGTTAGTGAGCTGTGGCTAAGACCTAGAAGGACAAAAGGTGTCCCTTTTCCAGGAAATGAGGCTGTGCTGCTGTATTTCCCTTACTGTCTACCATAGGGATTTGTGAAATGATTTGTGTAGTTAAGTGGCAGTTTCTTCAGCATGTCCACATGTTTCCTGATTAAGAGAGAAAAAACACATCTGTAAGAGTTACAGCCTACACCAACAGGAGAAATTATTAGTAGCATAAAACTGTCTTGAATCAGTTGTGAAGTGTTATGGGCAAAGCTCTTGTGTAATTTTAACCATTTTCAGTGGAGCCATTGCATCACCTCTGCCAGCTTGTACCACATCTCCTCCATGTTCCCTCTTGAGCTGTTGGGGGAGGGAGAGCTGTTCTGCGCACTGTCATTTCTGAAATACATTTTTCTTTCTCTTATTGTCCTTTATTTCCCCTCCAGCCCCCATCGTCTTTACCTGATAAGGAATGTTCTTAATTAGCATGAAGCAAAAAAATAAGTTGTATTCTAGCATAGTATGTGTGGTTACTGATATTTGAAGTAGTGCCTTGTCATCACTTGTTTGAAAAATAGTTTGACTTCTCCTGAAAGGGAGACATACAGTTTCATAAAGTATGTTAAGGGATTGGAATTGACCTTAGAGATCATTTAGTCCCAACCTCTGCCCTGGGCAGCGACACCTCCTCACTAGGTAAGATTTGCTCAAGGCTTCATCCAGCCTGGCCTTGAACACTGCCAGGGCTGGGGCAGCCACAGCCTCCCTGGG
>NW_008656153.1:0-1398 GCF_000695815.1 Acanthisitta chloris | reverse complement strand
GCATGTAAAACCTCCAGGAACTTAAAGAGTTGCTGAAGACCATGTGCAATTGCTTTCTGTTCCCAAAGTGCAGGTTCTGTGCTCAGCCATTAGAGAACAACAACAGTATTTCTTTTCCCTACCAGAACTGAACAGCTTGGCTCTCTGCTTTGTCCTTGCAGACGGATATTGGATAAACTCACTCAAATATTTATTTGTGCTTTTTAAACCAGAACAGTGGCATGTTGACAAACTGACAGGGAAAAGTGGTACCAAGCTGGTTGATAAGCCATAGCTTTCCCCGTGGCATGGCAGGAGTTACTTGAACTTGCTGGGTTCAGGCAGCTTCAACTTGGGTGTTACTTCTGCTTTCTAATATTTTTCTAACATTCATGTGTAGTGTTTGATTTGTTATTATGTCAACCTACGTACCAGTTTGACATATAATAGGTACTTTTTTTTGCCACACATTTCAAATGGCTTGTTTAAATAGCCTTAGCAACAGATGGACTGGTTGACAGCGTGAGGTAGCAGTTGGAGCTGCAAAACCCACAGCACTTGGGTAATTCAACACACTTGATACTTTTATCTTATACCTTTTTACCTTAATCCATAATTACATGCTTAAAACAACCTGGAATATTGCACTTTGGGTTTGATGACATTTTGAAATTGTTCCTTTCTCAGTGCTGCATCTGATACTCTTTAAGGTTGCTCAGTGTTAATTAAGCCTCATTTCAAGCTGTCAAACTGCTATTGTTATAAACTATTACCACTCCCTCCACCCACATGATTTGCAGAGTGCAGAGTAATACAGCATCACAAGCAGGCTGGAAATACAGTAGAGCAGGATGAAGCTGTAGAGATGTGTTGCTCCTTGTGAGTCCCTTTCCTTATCCTGTGGATAGCTGAACGTTTTTGCCACTTCTCATGTTGATTTTTAATTAACTTTCTAGCCAGTCTACTGCCTTCAGATATAGCATATGTAGTGCTGGTTTGATTTAAAGGCAGCTGTCAGTGAAACATGCATATTTGTTTTTAGTGTTTCCACACGTGGCCCCCAAAGGAATTAATGGGATAGACTTTAAAGGAGAAGCTATAACTTTCAAGGCAACTACTGCTGGAATCCTTGCTACGCTCTCTCATTGTGTTGACCTCATGGTAAAACGTGAAGAAAGCTGGCAAAAAAGGGTAGATAAGGTAAGATCATTTTCCTTTTACTGCTGTTGAAAAAAAGATTTTTTAGCTGGAAATTGAAATTTTATATGAGCTGTTGCTAACTTTTTTATTCCAGAAGCTGCTTTTGTTTTTGCATTTAATTTTATGTTTTATGTGGCTTTTTAAGTGGTTTTTTAATGCTTTATTTTTGGTTTTATATTTATTATTATATTATTTATTTCTTTATTTGTATGTTTTTAT
>NW_008656152.1:8157-9016 GCF_000695815.1 Acanthisitta chloris | reverse complement strand
TGGCCCTGCCGTGGGTGGGGGGACAGGGAGGACATCCCGAGCCATGGGGACATCCCGAACTATGGGAACACCCCAACCCCGGATGGACACCCCAACCCCGTGGGGACACCCCGAGCCTTGGGGACACCCCAAGCCTTGGAGACAGCCCAAGCTCTGGGGACACCCCGAGCCATGGGGACACCCCGAGCCGAGGGGACACCAATGTCGCTGTGCTACCCTCGGTAGTGCCATAGCCGCGGTGCCACATTCCCGGTGCCATTCCCGACGCCATTCCCGACTCCACCCCCTGAGCTCATCCCAAACTGTTTTCGTTTCCCCGTTTCCGTGAGCTCCTGCAGGGGCGGAAATAGTGGGAAGAGCTCCAAATCGCTGCTCCTGTAGCTAGAGGGAGCGTCGGGATCAACCGGAATCCACTGGGATCTGTCGGGATCCTCACGCTGGAATCATCCTGGAAGTTCCCAGAGGTGGCTGAGGACCACGCTGGTGCGGTGTCAGGTTTGCAGTGGTGCAGGAGGAGAGAGAGGCACAGCTGGATGAGACCTCTTGGGGGGCTGAGCCCCTGGGGACAAGGGGACCATCAGCCACCCCCCTGGCCACCTCTGGCTTGCTGAGGTGGATTTTAGCCACCTGAGGGTCTCTGGAATCATCCTGGAAGTTCCCAGAGGTGGCTGAGGACCACGCTGGTGCGGTGTCAGGTTTGCAGTGGTGCAGGAGGAGAGAGAGGCACAGCTGGATGAGACCTCTTGGGGGGCTGAGCCCCTGGGGACAAGGGGACCATCAGCCACCCCCCTGGCCACCTCTGGCTTGCTGAGGTGGATTTTAGCCACCTGAGGGTCTGCACAGGCTCAGCCCACCCGGA
>NW_008656152.1:0-8143 GCF_000695815.1 Acanthisitta chloris | reverse complement strand
CCCGGACCCTCCCTTGGCCACATAGGGGCAAGGAATGAAGCCATGAAGCTACCAAGGCCTTCCCATTCCAGGAAAAAAGTCACCTCCTGACATTTTTATCCCAAGGATTCCAAGGAAAACCTCACCTCTTGCCTCCAAGGCTTTTTGGTGGGAGGCTGAACCTGCAATTCCAGGGAAAAAAATCCTCCCATTTTTATCCCAAGGCTTGTTTTTTGGGGGAGGGAGGGATGAATCTCTCATTCCAGGGAAAACCTCACCTCTTGCCCTTTTCATCCCAAGGATTTCAGGGAAAACCTTACCTCCTGCCCCCAAGGCATTTTGAGGGAGGCTGGACCCCCCATTCCAGGGAAATTGTCCATGGAAAACCTCACCTCCTGCCCCCAAGGCTGTTTGGGAAGGCTATGGAGAGCAGGATGAGGGTCACCAGCACGTGGGTGGATTTGGCTTGTAGCGAGGCCTCTCACTGATGAGCTCAGCCTTATTCCAAGCCTGTGGTTCCATGGGATCCATAGAATAAAGGCAACTTGAGGTGACAGGGTGCTTTCACCTCAGGCAGAGAGCCAGGATTTGGGATAATACCCCTGGAAGTAGCTCTGGAGCTGCTCAGGGCAGGGACACAGCCCCCAGGATGATCCAGGATCCTGTTGCCTCCACTGGGACCCATTGGATCCATTACTTCCCCTCCCCCTGGGCAGGGACAGCTTCCAACCAGGAAATCAGTTGGAATGTTTTCCAAACAAGCCCCAAAATAACCTCTTGCAGCCTAAAAATGTGCTGGGACAGCGTTTTTCCACACATCTGGATCTCACACATCTGTCTGACCCTGACCCCTGCTCCCTGCTGGGACAACCAGTGACACCAGTGCCAACTGAGACGGCCCCACACCCTCTCGTCCCCCACTGCCACCCAGTTTTGGGGTGTCCCCACTCAGCCTCGGATCTTGGAGGTCCTGGGGGGACAGGGTCACAGACATACCTGTCCCCAGTGGGTCCAAGGACACACAGGAACACCCCACACTGCCCTGAGGGGACACAGGGACACCCCACACTGCCCTGAGGGGACACAGGCACACCCCAAACTGCTGAGGGGACACAGACGACACTTGTTCCACTGTCCTTTCTCCTCTTCCAGGTGGGCCGTGAGGCCATGGCAATGCTCCTGGAGCCTGGAATGCAGAGCCTGCGGCTGGGTAAGGATGTTCCCGGCTGGAATGGCACTGGGTGGGGTGTTCCCTTGTCACCCCCAGATGTCTGTGGCACCTGGTGTCCCCCCAAAACCCATGTCGTTGTCCCTCCTCCCCTTCAATCCATCCCTTCACCCCCCATGCTGCTCCTGCCCTGGGATAATCAGGACCAGCTGTGGGAGGAAACCTGATCTGACCATCCCAACCCAGAGCAGGAATTACCCCCCTGAGGGTCCTCCCACCCCCCTTGGATCACAGGAATGATGTTTCATGACCATGACTCTCCAGAGCCCCTCGGGGCGTCATTGGTGTCCACCCCCCACCCCATCACGGGGCTCTGCCGCACGAGGAGGCACCAGAGAGATGTTCCTGTTTGTCTGGGATCAAATATTCATGGGATAGACATGGGATACAGGGAAAGGCACTTACAGAGCAGGTGTAAGGGACAGGAGACATGTCATGGAGATGGGAAGAGCCCCCCCCCAGCACGGCTCCTGGGGGGGGACATGGCAATCATGTCCCCAGCACTGTGCTGTGCTGGTGGCCTTGGATCTCTGGGCAAAGCAAGGATCAGCCTGGCCCCAGCTCCATGGATGATGCTGTTGGAGGGTCCTGGAGAACCCCCAGGTCAGGTCTTGAGCTACCAGGGGCATCCCAGTACATCCCAGCTCCCAGGAACCAGTGACACTGAGAGCTGAGGTGGATTTGCCTTGAACACAAAGGCAAAGGAGAGATGAGTTTTGAGCTTCCATGAGGAAAGACCAAGGGGATTCCTCTTCCCAAACCTTCTCCAGAGTCCAGCTGGGGATGGGTGTTGGTCATCCCTGATTTCATGTCCAGATCCCTGCAGGATCCTGGCTGGAGAGGCAATCCCAAAGCTCAGGTCTTGGGACAGATGGTCCCTCTGCTTCCCTGGTGTCCCCACCTAGACCTCACATCCCATTCCCACCCCATCCAGAGCCAGCTCAATCCCTGAGGAAAAACTGAGGAGGTTTCTCTGTTCCGAAACCTCTCCAGAGTCCAGCTTGGGGTGGATGTTGCTTATCCCTGATTCCATGTCCAGATCCCAGCAGGATCCTGTCTGGAGAGGAAATCCCATCCCATCCCACCACACCCCATTCCATCTCCATCCCATCATCCCATCCCTTCCCATCCCATCCCTTCCCACCCCTTCCCATCTCATCCCATCCCATCCCACCCCACTATATCCCATCCCATCATTCCACCCCATCCCAACTCACCTGTGTTCCCCCAGGTGCCAATGGAGAGGGATGTCCCACTCCATCCCCCCCTGGATCCCCAGGGACATCCCATGACAGCTGCAGCATTGCCCCCCTGACACCCTCTCAGTCACCGGTAAGTTGGAGCCCAGTAAGGGCACTGGGGGTCCCAGTAAGGCAGTTTTGGGGTTCCACTAAGGGCATTGTGGGGTCCCCAGTATGGCACCTGAAGAGTTCCCAGTAAGGCTATTGTGGGGTCCCATTAAAGTAGTCATGGGGCCTCCCATAGGGTTGCTGTGGGGACCCAGTAAGGTGATTGTAGGGTCCCAGTAAGACCACTTTGGGATCCCCAGTTAGGCAGTTATAGGGTCCCCAGTACAGCTGTTGTGCTGTCCCAGTAAGGCCGCTGTGGGGTCTGTTTCCCTGTCCTTGTCCTCCTGATCCTTCCCTGGTCACTGTTAACCTCCACATCCCCTCCCAGTCTGACCATTATCCCCACCAGTACCGCAGCATGGATCTATTCCTCTCGAGGGAATGGGATTTTCAGGATGAAGGGGCTTTTCCAGCCCAGGAATGACCCACAAGGCAAAGTCTAACTCCTCAAATCTCCTGCCCTTATCCTGCTCCTCCCTGGTGCCACCAGGGGTGGGAGGACACATTCCAGAGCTCTGGCACGTGCTATCCATGCACATTCCAGTGCCATCCCCTCATCCATGCTGATCCAAGGGTTTTTCCTGGTTACTTGTGTCTGCACTAATCAACTCTGGGGATTTTAGCTTCCTTGTGGTGGTGACATGGAGATGGAGCTGGTCACATCCTCATGGCTTCATCAGCATGGGGACAGCCAGGAGGGAAGGGACAGGGACACAGGCAAGGGAACAGGGAAGCATCAGCTGAGCAGGAAGGGTTTGGGTTGAGTGACATGTAAGGACACCTGGAACAAGGTTACCTAGACTGGGATTGGGCACAGGGAAGGGTTTGGGTTGGGTGATCCATGGAGACATCTGGGTCACCCATGGGGATGCCTGGAATAAGGTCACTTGGAGGAAGATGGGGAGTAAGGAAGGGTTTGGATTGGGTGACTCATGGGGACACCTGGGACAAGGTCACTTGGAGCAAGATAGGGAGCAGGGAAGGGTTTTGGGATAAGTGACCCGTGGGGACACCTGGGACAAGGTTCTCTGGACTGGGATTTGGCACAGGGAAGGGTTTGGGTTGGGTGACCCATGGGGACACCTGGAGCAAGGTCACCTGGACTAGGATTGGGCACAGGGAAAAGGAGGAGGAATTGTCCCATCAATCAGGCTTAATCCTGGAAAAATTAACTATTCCTGGAGCTATTCACCCAATTTCTGGAGGCAACCAGCTCTGTTCCAGCACTCTTCTGGGGGCAGACCCCATTCCTGAGGTTATCCTTGTTTTCCAGAGGAGTGAGGCACGTTCCCAGCAAACTCCTTCCTTCTCCGTAGTGGTGGCCATCGACTTTGGCACCACCTCCAGTGGCTATGCCTTCAGCTTCACCAGTGACCCAGAGGCCATCCACATGATGAGGTGGGTAGCTCCCAGAGGCTCCAGGGATGCTCCCAGGGCTGGAAAGGGACTTTTTGTCCCCAAAAATGTATGGAAGTGGGCTTGCTGGGGTAGGAAATGGAGAAACATCACAGGTGGGTGATGCTGCCTGGAGTGGTGGGTGGAAGGAGGTGTGAAATGAGGATGCCTCAAGGGATGGAACCTCTCTGCCATGGAGACAGGGTGGGAGAGCTAGGAATGTTCAGCCTGGAGAAGCTCCAGGGAAACCTTAGAGCCCCTTCCAGTGCCCAAAGGGCTCCAAGAGAGCTGGAGAGGGACTTGGGACAAGGGATAGAGGGATAGGACACAGGGAATGGCTTTCCACTGCTAGAGGGCAGGGATACATGGGATATTAGGAAGGAATTCCTCCCTGTGAGGGTGGTGAGGGGCTGGGATGGAATTCCCAGAGCAGCTGTAGCCGCTCCATCCCTGGCAGTGTTCCAGACCGGGTTGGATGGGGCTTGGAGCAATCTGTACTGGTGGACGGTGTCCCTGGGTGGCACTGGATGGATTTTATGGTCCCTCCCAACCCAAACCAGCCTGGAACGCCATGAAATTCCTCTCTCTGAGCAGGAAGAGAGACCTATTCACTCCCTTTTGTCCCTCTTGAAGCACCTTGAGGTGGTTCCCATGTAGACGTATTCACCCTTCCAGGACCTGTTCCCTGTCCTGGAGGCTCATGTGCTGCTTCCAACTCCTCTTTGCAGGAAATGGGAAGGAGGAGACCCAGGGGTGGCCAATCAGAAGACTCCCACCAGCCTCCTGCTGACTCCAGAGGGGACATTCCACAGCTTTGGATATACTGCCAGGGATTACTACCACGACCTGGACCCTGAGGAAGCCCGAGAATGGCTCTACTTTGAGAAGTTCAAGATGAAGATTCACAGCACCAGTGTAAGTCCTTCCTCCCACCCCACCATTCATAACACTCCTGGGGTGACCTTGGCCAGGCTGAGTGTTATAATGTTGAAAAAATCCATGGTTTAGCCCATTTCAGGGAGTGGATTTGTGGTTTCTCCCATTGGAAATGCTCTAAAGCAGGTGGAAGTGGCTGCAGGGTGGTGTTTCAGGTGTCCAAACTCCAACTGGTGTGGTTGGCACAGGGAGATGAGCACCTTCCTGAGGGTCACTGATGGGTCAAGGGCACTGAGGCAACAAGGTCAAGTGGAGTTCCTGAAGCAGGTTCAGAGTGCTGTGTCCAGTTCTGGGCTCCTCAGGGCATGAGGAACATTTGTCCCACTGTAGTCCCTTCCAACCTGACCCATTCTGTGACTCTGTGATCCAACCACCTCCCGGCAGCTTGTGTGTTACATTTGCTCTTCCCAACAGGATCTGACCATGAAGACTGAGTTGGAAGCTGTCAATGGGAAGAAGATGCCAGCGCTGGAGGTGTTTGCCCATGCCCTGCGATTCTTGAAGGAGCATGCAGTGCAGGTGGGACAGCTGACACCAGATGGCACTTTCACACCACCAGTGCCCTCTTCCTTCCCAAAGGGCTCCCAAGTCCCACCTGGTGTCCTTGCCACATGTTGCTTCCTCACCCTTCAGGTTCCACATCTCTGGGAGTGTTCCAGGCCAGGTTGGATGGGGCTTGGAGCCACCTGGGCTGGTGGAAGGTGTCCCTGGGTGGGACTGAGTGGGATTTAAGGTCCTTCCAACCCAACCCATTCCATGGTTCTGGGGCCCCTCTGCCATGGAACCAGGCTGGGAGAGCTGGGAATGTCCAGCCTGGAGAAGATAAGGTTCTAGGGAGATCTCAGAGCCCCTTTCAGTGCCTAAAGGGACTCCAAGAGAGCTGAAGAGGGCCCTGGGATAAGGGATGGAGGGACAGGACAAGGGAGAATGGCTTCACCCTGAAAAAGTGGAGATTTAGATGGATACTGGGAAGGAATTCCTGGCTGTGAGAGTGGTGAGGCACTGGCACAGGTTGCCCAGAGCAGCTGTGGCTGTTCCATCCCTGGAAGTGTTCCAGACCAGGTTGGATGGGGCTTGGAGCAACCTGTGCTAGTGGAAGGTGTCCCTGGGTGGGATTTAAGGTCTGTCCCAATCCAAACCGGTCTGGGATTCACTGAGAACCCTCCATGCTCCAGCTGTGGGTGTCACCTGCTGCTTGTTCCCTCACCTGCTGGTTGTCCCCTGACAGGAACTAAAGGACCAGTGCCCATCCCTGCCTGAGCGAGATGCCATCCGTTGGGTCCTCACCGTTCCTGCAATCTGGAAGCAACCAGCCAAGCAGTTCATGCGAGAAGCTGCCTACAAGGTGGGGAGACCCCTGGGTGTGCTGCTCAGGTGCTGACCATCACAGGGGTTGCAGGCATACCTCCTTCACCCCCAAACTGAATCCACACTGCTAGAGGACAGGGCTAGATAGGATACTGGAAAGGAATTCCTGGCTGTGAGGATGGTGAGGCACTGGCACAGGTTGCCCAGAGCAGCTGTGGCTGCTCCATCCCGGGCAGTGTTCCAGGTTGGATGGGGCTTGGAGCCACCTGGGCTGGTGGGAGGTATCCCTGACCATGGCAGGGCATGAAATGGGATGTAATTTAAGATCCATTCTAACCCATCCAAACCAAAAGTGATTGACTGGCTGGATAATTTGTTGAGTTGAGTGGTTTGGTGGGTGGGTGGGTGGTTGAAAGGTTGGTCAATGGGTTTGAGTGGGTGGTTGGGTTGTTGTTTGGATGATTCAGTGGGTGGTTGCATGATTGGTTGTTTGACTGGTTGGTTAAGTGATTGATTGGTTAGGTGAGTGGGTGGGTGAATAATTGTGTGATTGGGTGGTTGTTTGGTCATTTGAGTGGCTGGGTGATTGGTTAGGTCATTGTTTGTGTGGCTGGATGAGTGGTTTGATGGTTGGGTGGTTGATTTGGTCATTGGTTGGGTGTTTGGTTAGGTCATTGAGTGGGTGGGTTGTCAGCTGGGTTGTTGGATGAGTGGTTTGATGATCGGGTGAGTTGTTGGTTGGTTGGTTAGGTCATTGGATGGATGGCTGGGTGGTTGGATGAGCAATTTGATGGTTGGGTGGTTGGGTGGGTGGTTGGTTAGTTATGTCAGTGGGTGGTTGGTTAGGTCATTGGTTGTGTGGTTGAGTGGGTAGCTGGTTGGGTGGTTGGTTGGGTAGTTGGTTGTGTGGATGATTGGTTAGGTCATTGGTTGGTGGTTGGGTGGGTAGTTGGTTAGGTGGATGGCTGGTTGGATATTTGGTTATGTCACTGATTGATTGTTTGAGTGGATGGTTGTTTGAGTTGTTGGTTAGGTCATTGGTTGGGTGTGTTGCTGGTTGGGTGGAGCTGAGTGTGCCAGAAGGTGTCCCCTGGTCCCTGTCCCTTCCTGCCCTGACCAGTGTCCCCCTCAGGCCGGGCTGGTGTCCCCAGAGAACCCTGAGCAGCTGCTGATCGCGCTGGAGCCTGAAGCTGCTTCCATCTACTGCCGCAAACTGCGGCTCCACCAGGTGCTGGAGCTGAGCTGTCGCCCCCAGGGCCAGGATCACACCCAGCACATTGACTCCAGCTTCAGGCAGGGTGAGCAGCACTGGGACCACGGCTGGCAGGGAGAGGGCATGAAGCAGGGCATGGAGAAGGGGATGAAGGAGATGGAGAAGGAACTGGAGCGGAGGATGAAGGGGATAGAGCAGGCAGTCTAGCATTCCAGGTCTGGAAGTCCCCAGAGCCATGCCATCTCCAGAGACCACCATGGATGGGACCCTGGGGGATCCCAGGGAATAGGGGAGATTCCAGGGAATGGAAGGGATAAGGTATAAGTACCTCGCTTAAGTGAGGGAAATCCCAAGGAATGAGGCCAGGGGGAGAGAGAATCCCAGTAAATGGGAGGCATCAATGGGAAAAGGAGGATCCCAGGGAATAGTGGAGATCCCAGGGAATAGTGAGGATCCCAGGGAGTGAGGGAGATCCCAGGGATGCGCCTGGCCCTGCTCCAGCCCCTCTCTGTCCCCAGCCCGGGAGCAGCTCCGGCGATCCCGGCACAGCCGCACGTTCCTGGTGGAATCGGGAGTTGGAGAGCTTTGGTCAGAGCTGCAGGCAGGTATGAGGGGTGGGTGGAGCCCCCAAGCCCACCTGGAGAGGGCGACACACGTGGGGGTCCCCCCGGAGCTGCCTGGACCTCCTGGATCCCCCGGGGAGAGAGAATGGGAGAGCTGGATGTCCCTCCTGTG
>NW_008656151.1:0-2412 GCF_000695815.1 Acanthisitta chloris | reverse complement strand
AATGTATTTTTTGAGTGATAGAGAATGATGAAAATGTTACCCAGTTTATGACTGATTGCTTGTATGACTTAGTCATAAACCCAGCAGCATGCCAGAGATGGTGGAGATCATTCAGAATTCATCTCTGTGAAGAAGTTGTTGTTCTTGATTAAAGGACTAACTGTTTTTTCAAGCATCGTTTTAGAGTTGTACTTTGAAAGACATGTCAAAGTATTGCAGAGTAGTCTACTGAGTAGGGACATCTGTAATTGGTCCTTTGGATGGAAGAAGAGAGATGACAGATGTCAAGATCAAGGGCAAGGAGAAATGAGTATGCTTGGTAACATAAAAAGCTCACTAGTCCTAAGTGAAATTGAAACATAAACAAAAAGACAGATAAAATATATTGGATATTGCACAAATGCTGTTGAACCAACCATGTAAAAAGATGCTAAACCACTATTTTTTCTGGTTTTTCTCATAGCATATAGTATAACAAACTTATGCAATGTTATCATGAGTCACCTGCTGCTTGGTATATTCTTTAATTACCAGCCTCTTTGGTCATATGGTTATTTGAGAATTTCTGTTTTATATTTTAAGAAAAGCACCTCTGATAGAGAAAAATAGTTGCACCCTTCAGAAACAAAAGGACAAAATACTGTTTTATTTTGTGAATCAGGTGCCCTTTATTCATCAGCTGTAGAAGATAATTTTTTTTCGCCAGGCCTTTTTTCTCCAAATTGCTTTGTTTCAAGCCCTGATTTTGTGAAGTTTGCACTGGCAGTAGTCAACAAATGCAGCTTGTTTCTGTTTCTGGGTCTGCAGGTGGTCCCTATCTGTTGAGCCTGTTCTGTCCTGTGTGAATGACTGTGCCTAAGGAGGGATATGAACTCTTTCCTCCCAAAAGATGTCACCACCCCTCACATTATTGAAGTCTCCTCTGCTTCCTCAGTCTTTTCTGCAGGAGTAGCTTTGTGGCGTCAATTGTTCATTGGGCCAGTGACAGACTGGCATGTGAGAAGAAACCGAAGCACTGGATTTCTGAGGTGGAACAGGGGTGGCTGAAGAGACATGTTGTGGTATCGAAGTAGAGGTGAGGCACAACACAGCTGTGTCACCCTGTACCTTGCACAATGTCTATTGCAGAAATACCCATGAGATCACCAGGACTGTACCAAGAGCTGACCTACAGCCTGCCTCTGTGAGTTTAAACCACACTGGGATACCTGAACTCCAGTGAGCTGACCCAAGCAGAGCTAAAGCTTTGCTTGCTTGTTTGCCTGCAAGGTCAAAGCTCCCTGAGACCCCAAGGCACTGTTTTTCCCTCTCATGGTGCTTCCCTTGTGCAGTAGTATGTGCTGTGTGGGGTTGTTGAGCATCTCCAGTGGCTGGGAGCTGGGGCACTGTTTGATGGAGGCCTGAGCTGGTAGGGCCAGCACAGGGTGGTGGGAAGAGACCTGGCAGATATTTTGGAGGTGCAGTGACTGATTTAGACCAGCACCAGCTGTTCCTGTTGGCAGCAGTCACTGACAGTGCCAAACAGAGTCCTTGCCTCTAAAAATACTAGGTAAGCTCTAACCCTGAGTTTTAAACTGCTCCAGTTTGGATCCGAGGTCCATCAGGGAAAAGTTAAATAAAGACAGACTCCTGCAGCTGCTAGCAGCTCTGGCTCACCTCCCAATTCCTTGTGCTTTTGGTGGTGCTCATCCAAGGACGGGGCTTTGCGCAACCTAGTCTAGTGGAAGGTGTCCCTGCCCGTGGCACAGGGATTGGAACTAGAAGATGAGGTCCCTTGCAACCCAAACCATTCCATGATTCTTTCTCTAGCTATAAAAACAACCCCAGTGTCCCATTGCTGTTGAATTAGTGGCACAACTTGTTGCCAACCGCAGGGATTTTTCCAGGGGTCATTTATGCTGGATATTGCTGGCATGCAGGCAGCCTTTCCAGGCAGCACATAAGCCCTTTCCATTATAAGGCATGCTGGGGGTGTTCAGGTGCAGAACATCAGCCTGACAATTCCACGAGACCCTAAAACTCACTGGTGCTAACTCCCTCATGCTATATCTGGTCTCATCTTTCCAAAGTTAGGCTGTCTGACGGGACGGGCTGATCGGCTGGTGGTTCTGAGAGCGGACGGGAAGGGAAGCGATCCGTCTGGGAACCCACCCCTGCTGCCGCTACCCCGCGGAGCTCCCGCGGAGCGATTAGAGAAGGTGAGCCGACACCAGTGCTGTGGAGGTAGGAAATGACACACGGTGTTTTGTGCCGGGAGCCACGCTGGTAGCTTAAAACGCTCCGTGGTTTTAATTTTCCCACCACAGCGGAGGAAAACAGGAGCAAGAATAACCTGCGAGGAGGCAGAGCCTGGAAGCAGACTCCCAAGTTCCCGTAGCCGTGCGGACAAACAGCCTCCCCCGCGGCCGTGGG
>NW_008656150.1:0-359 GCF_000695815.1 Acanthisitta chloris | reverse complement strand
GCCAGGGAATGAATTCACCCTGAATTCACCCAGAGCTTCCCATCCCATCCCTGGGATCAGGAATTCAGCTCCACTTGGAATCCTCAGGCTGTGCTGCCAGTGAGTCACGTTTGGGAAGGATGTGACAATGATTCAGAGCTGGAAACATCAACAATTACCATGGAAGGAAGGAGATAGGAGGGAACCCAACTCCCATTTCCGTGCTGGAAACATTCCCAGAGCTGGGAATGATCCTGGGATCACAGGCAGAGAGGGATGGGATGGGAATAACCTCCTTGAGCTCCTTGTCCCTATCCAAGGGGGTGGAAAAACCCTCACCCTACACATCCCAATTTATCCTCCTCTCTGTGTTGGGATCC
>NW_008656149.1:0-445 GCF_000695815.1 Acanthisitta chloris | reverse complement strand
TGATCTGTGTGTGTACAGGTGTGTGTGAGTGTACAGGTGTGATCTGTGTGTGTACAAGTGTGACCTCTGTGTGTGTGTACAGGTGTGTCTGTGTGTACAGGTGTGACCTCTCTGTGTGTGTGCACAGGTGTGTGTGTACAGGTGTGATCTGGGTGTGTACAGGTGTGATCTGGGTGTGTACATGTGTGTGTGTACAGGTGTGAGTGCTGGCAGTGCACCCCAACACCTGTCCACACCTGCACACACATTCACACCCCTGTGCACACCCCAGAGCCATGTGCCCACCCCGGGGGGCACCTGTGGCTCCTGTCAGTGGGCACAGGTGCCAGGTGGGGCCGGGGGGGCCATGGCAGGTGCCCCCTGACCCCTGTCCCTCCCAGACCACCAGAAGTTGGAGCGAGAGGCCAGGATCTGCCGACTGCTCAAGCACTCCAACATCGGTGAG
>NW_008656148.1:49757-64327 GCF_000695815.1 Acanthisitta chloris | reverse complement strand
CTTAAATTCTATGATTCTGTGATCTCCTTCACCCAAATTGCCAAAGATTTCCACCATTCCATGGAAACACACTGATTTACACCTTGATTCCCTCTCAAGCAGTTTTGTTCTTCCTTCCCTTGGTGCTGGGTGGTATTTTACAGGTGTTCTCTTGCTCCCAATGCTCATTTATGTTGCCAAGTTGTTTCAGCTCTCAGTGATTCTCCTGCCCAGCAACAGAATGGGGCCATAAAAATTTACTTTCTTGTTTACATTCACTCAGCAATTTATAAGAAGAAAAGTGGGAAAAACCATAAGCAAAGAATCAATGCTGCATTTAATAGTTAAGCATAAAAGTCATTCTTAAACAATATTTTTATTCCACTTTTAATGAGAGACCAGAAATACCACTACTGGGTTTTTAGGGCCCATAAGGTGTTAGTGCTCTTGTTATCTCTGATGTTCATGGTCTCTCGCACACCGTTTATGCTGGGCATTATTTCTGACAATGCAGGATGGCAAATGCCTGGACTGGGATTCCTTGGAATGAATAAAAGATTTATAGTGGAAATTCTACAAGTAATATCTTGTTATAATACATTTTTGTGCTAACTGCAAGTGACAAGTGATTGCTCAAACTTGTTCCTGCAGCTACCAGGTTTTCCTCTTTAATCCTATATTAGTTCTACAGAAAAAATATAGGAAATACAAGGAGAGCTGTATTTTCATTTATTTTATCTTGCCTCTATAGGAATATTTTCATGGTAAATTCAATATACTTTGTCCGAAATGTAAATGGAATGTTCAATATATTTTTAACTCGAGCACTGTTTAAACATTAAAATCCTCTTTTGCAAATGCCATTGTGATAGAGGTTCAAGACTTTGCAGGGGCTTTATAACTTTGCTGGGAGGAAAAGAGGTCAGTTTGGTGGTGAGGATTTGGTTTTAGAGGCTTCACTTCCTTGCTGTGGTACAGGATGCCCATGGGACTGGGGCTAAGCTAAGAATTTCTGTGTGTGGCATTTCCCCTTCCACGAGCTGCACACTGTGGGCTGTGGGTTCTCTGCTGTCTACAGGGAAACAAAGGGAGCTGTTCAGAAAGGCTAAACACAGTTAGGAGAAGTGCAGGTGGGCATTGATGCACACCACCATTGGTGCTCCCAGAAAATAATCTGCAGTCTTTGAGGTTTGGAATGTGCCAACCATATTTTCGGATCATGGATGTAGAGCTTGGGAGCTCTGTGTGTATTAGTTCCTCTGTTGTCTACATGAAGTTATGAGGCACTGTTTGGGCTGTGAATTAAGAGAAAACCTTTAAGTGAAAGAGGAAAACCACAGTGAGCACTGGTGACATGGGGATGTGTTTGCAGAGTGCAGAGTGTTGGTATTTGCACCATGAAACTGAAGAGGTTGTGGTACACAACCCATCGAGACACTGCCCCCACCACACTGCAGTATCTCCCTGTAAGTAGAGCTTACTGCCAAATTTTTCCAAGGAATGTACCTGAACCTGCTCAAGTGTCAATCAACAACAGCCTCTATCCAAACTAATTTTTCATCCCAAGCCCAAGGCAGTTTTGGCTGTTGATGCTCTCAAGATTGACTCTGAATCCTCTCCATCCCTGTTTCCTCTCCAATCTAAACACAGGTTATCTGTATTACCTCTTTTCAAAACTTGCACAGGATTTTATTTAGCTTCTGTGTGAGAAGAAAGTGAAAGGAAGAGAGAAAGTGGCCTGGGGGTTTGGGGAGTAAAACCAAACTGGAGAGGCACTGAGGGAAGGGTGTTAAATGGGCTAAGGTGATGGTGGTCACTGCGGGAGCCGTGAGCAGCAGCTCAGCAATACCTGGCTCCATGCTCTGTTGCCTTCAGCAAACCTCTCCATTTGGGCTAGGAAAACACTTTCCAAGTCAATAGCCATGTTCTTGGCTGAGGTTGCCAAAGGTGCCCGTTTGGGTCCTGGTGGTGCTGTGTGTGGATGGCTGCTCACCAAAAACCGCACCGAGAACACCTGCTGTGCTGTCAGCTTTTACTGCCACCAGATGTAACTGGGTTTAAGTGGTGACACAGGAGTAGGAGACAATCTGCCTCATAAAATGGGATCTTCTGGACACAATAAAAACTCCTGAACCTTGGTCTATCCTTTTGTTAACCATCCCTTTCAAGGTTTGCCTTTCTTTTGGATTTGTCGCTCTGATTTATTCCCCCTAAGCCTGTGTGACCATACAGCTCACATCTCCATTTGCTTCTGTTTTCTCTTTCACATTTTTCTTGTCATACTTGGGGCCAAAATTTTCTTCAAGCAGAAGCTTTTCCTTGCCTCCGTGAGTGTTGCAGCCGTGGATCATATCCCAATTGTGCCTTGTTGGTTACAACACAAAGCTGGGCTCATCGGTTGTAGGATTTATTGGTTTGCAGCCAGAATCAATCTGTGCATATGTTTATCGTGCTGTGACACAGTTACTGGTTTTTTAAAGCAGTAGTTTATCTGACAGCTTGGCTCAGTGTCCTCTGGATAATATTAATTTGCTGTAGGTAGAACTTCCTATGGAGTAAAAAATGCTTCCAACCCACTGGAGTCAGGATTGAGCCTGCCCAGGTCGATGCGACTGTATCTGTGGCACACTCCTACTCTCAGGTCTCTTTTCAGAGCCCAGTCACAGCTCAGACACACAAATGGTGGCTCAGGTTTCTCCATCCCCACATTGTTTCTGCTCACTCATTCCCATCTCTGTGCACAACCAAACAGAGCAGGCAAAGCAATGGAAGAAGGTTCACCTCACTCCTCAGGAGAGATGCACAACAGCAGTTCTTCAGAAGCAGCAAATGCCACTGTGTTGTCCTCGATCCTGGTTTCATCCCTTTTGCACCTCCATGGCTTTGTCAATGCTGTACTTCAGGAAAACCATCATAACTTCACTTCCAGACTAGTTTCAGTGCATGCAACAAGAGCTACCACCAGGCTTGTCTGCAGAGCCATCTCCACTGAAAGACAGTCACATATAGGGCTTGGTTACCTCTGTCTTGGCTTCTCAGAGACTTCCCCCTGGGTATCAACCTCCTCCCCAGACAGGTGGTTCTGAATATCTCACAGTAACCTCGTGGTGGATATTTCTCTATTTGTTCTGCTTCAGACCAAGACTGAAAGCACTGCTGGAAATACACTTTAGCCAAAGATTGTTTAGGTCAATTGTTCCTTCTAGTATTAAAGTTATGAATCATCTTGGCATCAAGGTGTGACCTTTCCTCTTTACACTATTATGTCACCAAAAAGAAGGCAGAAATGGAAATAGGAAGATGATTGCAATAAATTTCTCACCACTGATATAATGTCTCATGTGCACTAGGAGTATTGTGTTCATAAACCTCATCTTCCTTGGCACAGATCCACACTAAACTTTGTTTCTACTAACAAAATCCAACAGTCTTTTTTTTGTTGTTTTCCCGGCACAGCTTTCTCAGCATCATAAACCACCCGCTGGACTGAGCTCTCTGAAGTGACAGTGCAGAGATTTCCATGCAGGCAGTCCCAAAAGCTGTGCTCCCGCAGCGCCGAGTCCCCACAGCAATGATCTTCCCAAACATAATGTTTTGATGTTGCTTGTCCAGAGGCAATAGTGAATAAAAACATTTCAAAAAAAATCTAAAGTGTAGATAGCAGTGAGGGAATAAATGTCAATTCATGATCTGTATCTGCCTTGGAAACAGTTAAATTTGTCGAGGAGACACTCAGTGCTGGTTATTTACTACAATTCCAATCTCTCACTTAAAAAAAAAAGATTTTCCCCTACAGTAAAAACTCCTGAAATTAAATTTGACACATCAGAGCCTGAAATAAACTCTATTTCAAATAAAATTGTATCTTTGGAACAATATACATCAAAATACAGAGGAAAATTGCAGGGAGATTATGATAGGATTAAGCTATTTGCTGCGCGGAGCGATAGCGCTGCAGCCCTGTCAGGAGCTCTCCTTCAGGATAATGTGGTTGTTCTCCAAAAGCAGAGCTCCTGGAGGTTGCTATTCCCTCCCCAAGCTGCCAACTGGAGTGGTGTTAAAAAAAAATGATGCTACCAGGAGTTTTTCACCTTGTGTTTCAGTTTATTTGAGTTTCAGTGAGGTCAGGTGGATGGTGTTACCTTGGTGTTAGAGACTGAACTGCTAAAGGCCAATGACTCAAACACTTGGCCATTGGCAGAAGCATCGTGGTGATTTGCTGATGCTCCAAACCTTCTTACCATTGCAGCCAAATGTTCTAAAACAAACCTGCCATATATACATGTAAACACAGATCATTCAGTGTTGTTCCTCTCTAATCCCCCTGAAGAGATCTATTAACAAGGACCTCAGGTATTCCTGCCTCTGGGGTGGGTCCTAACACCCAGACTGTGTCCTCCAGCTGAAGGGACACAGTGTGACTGAAATAACACTTTGCTTAATATGAAGGGTAAGGAGAGTGAGAATCATAGAATCATAGAATGTAAGGGCTGGAATGGACCTTACAGATCATCCAGCCCCAACCCCCTGCCCTGGGCAGGGTCACCCCCTCTCTAGATCAGGTTGCTCAAGGCTCATTCAGCCTGGCCTTGAACTCCACCAGGGTCAGGGCAGCCACAGCCTCCCTGGGAAACCTGGGCCAGTGTCTCACCAGCCTTTGAAGGGAGAAAGGAGGGTTAGCAGCTGGAATGTTGCACAGTGCTCTGCCAGAGCACGTGGATGCAGTTGGTTGACTCCAGAGCTACCCCTGGGGTGACCACCCTCAGCCCCTCTGTTGGGAGAGCAAGGAAAGCTCCCTGTCACCTTCCCCCCATACTCCTCAGGCACACTTCCTACAGAACTGCTGCATTAGCAGGATTTAATCTAGTGTAAAAACCTCCTCCGTCTTGCAAACTACTTCTCCCATTAATCCAGAAGATTTCATGGCAGCTCTCTCCCGAGTGTCAATCAATCATCAAACTGTACAGGTGGAATGGTAATGGACTGTTTGATTTTAAAAGAAACCTGTGGGTTTCCTAAGCTGCTGTAAAAACTGTTGGGAGCAGAGAAAACAGCCAGCTTTGTGTGACAGCAATCCTGCTGCCAGAGTCCCCAGTGTTATTTCCCAGTACCCTCTTTAAAGTGAGATCAGTCATGTAGTTCCTTGCCTTGGAGCAGGATGTGCTGCATGTTGGGACTGGGAAGCTGTGCTTCTCCTGACAGGAGTAGCAGTGCAGTATCTCCTGTGCTGGTGTGCAGGGGATGGCTGTGGTGTGACAGGGCAGGAAGGAGCTGCCAGGTGCAGCTGGAATGCTGTGCCAGAGAGATTCCTGCCTCCCTTTCCATTAGTAACAACAATTGGACTTTGTTCTGAACAGTGAAGTATGTGATTCATGTCGAAATGTTGAAATCCCTCCTTGTCTGTGCTCCCAAAATGTCAATAGTTTGTGAGGTTTTATTTTTTGATGGCATTAGAGATATGGCTCACCAGTCCTGTGTGATAAAATTCTGAGAATTAGGTGGTTTTGATAAAAGAAGAAGAACCAAAGCAGCTTTATTCATTTCTATTTACCTCTTAGTGGGGGGCTAATTACTGTGAACTTCCGTATCATCATTTCATGTAACTTGTTGAAAGAAAAAAAAATCTATTTACAGTCTGATTCCTCTATTTTGACTAACCAAATCACTTGCAGTAATTGATTTTCAGGATTAATAGAAGCAAAAGGAAGAAACCATGGGAGACTAGCTCCATATTTTAAGCATGCATCAGGAGTTAGTCCCATTTATATTCAGTTTGCCACTATTCACTGTGGCTGCTCCATCCCTGGGAGTGTTCCAGGCCAGGTTGGATGGGGCTTGGAGCAACCTGGGAAGGTGTCCCTGCCCATGGCAGGGGGTGGAACTAGATAATCTTTAAGGTTCCTTCCAACCCAAACCATTCTGTGATTCTGTGATTCCTGGGATAAAATTAACTCATTGCTATCTGTTAATTTACAGAGCACTTTGGACATACCCAAATCTTCCATGGATTTTTTCCCAGTCCAACAGAATTGAGTTTCTGCCCTGCTGTGCCATGAGAGCTCCACCTTGTAAACTATTAAATTGTCACACAGGTCAAAGTTTTTCCTCTCCAGATCACAGAATTGGAATCACTCAGCTATAGCTCAGTTCTCAGGCCTCACCTTTAACAGTTTCAGAATTTACTTCCAAAATACTTGGTTTGCTTTGAGCAAGGATCTGGTTCTGTTGAAAGCAGCTAGTGAGAGTTAGGCTCAGGTTTATATTCTCACCTTATCAATCCCATATTGGCCACAAGAGCTGCTGTGCCCACACCATACCAAGCCCTTCTGAAGGCTAGTGGGTCCTGTAAACTCCAGCACAACATGATGAGTGAATCATAAAAATATGGTCCTTTGACACATTTTCTTATGTTGTTTTATGACAACAAAATTGAAGCTTAATTATGTTTACTAATATATTCACCATATGTATTTGGATCAGATCCTCAGATAAAAAAAGTGCTGAATTCTCTCTGTGTTCAATAAATGACATTTCAGATCCATGTTTGCAGTTGATGGGGTCAAAATATTTTTGTGTAATACCCACAGTTACCATCTCTCCCTGCTCCACGGAATTTACTGTCTAAGCAACAGTTGTTAGTGAATTCAATCTTTGCTGAATTAATTAAAACCCATTTTAGGTTGATAAAATAATCTTCCAGTTGCAGTATAGAATCATAGAATCAGCTGGGTTGGAAAAGCAGCCTCGTTGCTCTTCTCTGGACCTGCTCCAGCCCCTCAATGTCCCTCCTGAGCTGAGGGGCCAGAACTGAGCACAGGATTCAAGGTGTGGCCTCACCAGCACCAAGTCCAGGGGCAGAATCACCTCCTGGTCCTGCTGACCACACTGTTCCTGATCCAGGCCAGGATGCCATTGGCCTTCTTGGCCCCCTGAGCACACTGCTGGCTCCTGTTCAGCTTTCTGTCCATCCAAACTCCCAGGTCCCTTTCTGCCTGGTGCTCTCCAGCCCTACTATAGTAGATGTATAGTATACATAGTTTGTGGTTCTTTAGTGTCACTAAGGAGCCTTACAAGACTTGTTCACTTAAAATGGCTGTTGAGGTAGAAGTGTGTGACTTCGGCCCAATGAGCATGTGGAAGACATAGAATCATCCTGTTTGGGTTTGGGATGGTTTGGGTTGGAAGGACCTTAAAGCTCATCTCATTCCAACCCCCATGCCAGACCTTTCAGATAGCCCAGAGTGTTATTGCAGCCATCAAAAGGTCACAGTTTGTTGTCATAGAGTGACAATTGTTTTGTGAGGAAATACATTAGACACTTCTAAGGTAAGATCATCTTATTCCACTTCAACATCTGAACCACTACAAATATTTATAAATTCAGTGGAGCTGGAGGAAAGAACATCCAAACCCTTGAAATCAAAGGGCAGGAGTGGTCGGTTCTGGTCAGAAGGATAGTTTTGTCCTTCTGAGTGTTTTCACCTGGTACACTGAAATACTTCTTGCAGAGCAGAGGCTTCCTGAAAATGCCACTGGCTGTCGTTTCTGTGTGGTCCCTGTATTTGTCAGAGGGCATTTACATGACAAGGGAAGTGCTTATTCTACTCCCAACACGTTGGTTTCTCGATGAAGCCGATGTGAGTTACACCATAAAGATGTAAGACTTGTCATGTCACTCCAGACCAAAGATTCCCACAGCCCAACACCCTCATGTCTGCTCTGTAACAGTGGCCAGCAGAGGATGTTTGGTGACAAAGAGTAAGTAGAATAAGAGCAAGCAACACTTAGTCATCTTTCCACTGCAATATGCTCCCAGGTCCTAGGGAGTTTTTGGGACTTCCACAGCCCTACTATTAGAATTTACAGTCCTAAATCAATTATTTTCATGTCCTGTAGGCAAAAAAAAAATCCTCTGCTTTCAATTTCATTATTATGTTCCACTAGAGAGAGCAGAGCAACTATGACTATTAGCAGAGTGTTGCAGATAGAAGGTGCTATTGAACTGCAGTGCTTCCCCTACCAGCTGGTGCACCTTGCAGCTTTGCTCCTGAGAAATGAGAGCTGCAGTCAATCTTTGCAGAGCACCCAGTGTTCCTTGACTCCATTCTTTCAGAGAAGTGGAGCACAGCTACCCATCAGCATTTGCCCCAAGCCCTGCTAGCACTGGTGAGGCTGTGTCACTTCTGGTACCATTCCCACAACTGAGTCCTGATGCACTTCAGGGCAGTGTATTAAATGAGATGACTAAGGTCTTTCAGATACTTTCTTTCTCCTGTCCTCCCTTGTGTAAGCAGTGTGGTGTTTGATTTGGAAAGGGTTTGTTTCTGTTCCTGATGTACATGCTGCTGAGCCTTGATGACTGAGAAGGCAAGTTCAGGAGTACATATTGTACTTTAAGTGGAAGGTGTTCGGGTTTCTGATTGCTGTTGTTTCCTGTGGGAGTTGGCTGTCAGAATTATCTGCCACAGCACTATTTAGTGACTTGCTAAGATATTGTACCTGGGATTGTGGATGTTACCAGCCCTGCTGGAACCTTAGGTGTTAGAGCAGAAACAGTTGGGGTAAAGATCATGTCTCAATACCAGGGTGTAAATCAGAGCCAGCCCTTTATCTTCTTCCATCCCAACCACTTCTGCTTAATTAGGTATAACATCTCATCCATTAAGCTTCATAAATTCCAGGAACAGGTTAGGAATTTGTACCCCAGATTTACATATGGAAATCCAAAGCTGTAGAGAATCCATTATTCAATATCATGTGGGAAATAAAATACAGATTTCCTGACATCCATGAGGTTGTCCTCTCAGCCACTGATACAACCCTGGGTTACTCGAGCATTTAATGCAGCCAGTGACAGAATAGATGGATAGCAAAGTTGCCAGTTCATATAGGAGAAGATTTCCATAAATATGCAAAGTAGTTCCCAGCTCCTCCTGTCCCACCCTGGGCTATGCCTGCCCCAGAGAAGCCAGGAGATTGCAGGCAGTAAGGAATGACCAGGAGCAGAACCTCACCTTGAGGAGCCTCTCATCAATTATTATCTCATCAGTTTATCTTGTCAGTTATTAATTGATCAATTCCAATTTGCAGCTATGTTCCCTCTGCACTGGTTTGTATGGATTCATGCTGCAGTGAGTACAGGAGGTACAAGAGGATTTTGCACTCATATGCAGAGGGAAGTGGGAACTGTTGATTAAGTGTCAGCCTCTGTGGGGTGATGTGGCCAAGTGGAGAGAAGAGGTTGTAACAGCAAAAGAACAAGATATCAAAGAGTTTTTTTAATCCCGACTGAAACATATGAAGTGATCCTCTGTTCATTTAGCAGGCCCAGCAGTTCGATGAAAGTGAGACAAACCAGAAGAACAGCAATGATAAAAACCACCAGTCTTGATAAGGAAATAAAAAAGCTGCTGGAAGCCAGCAAAGTGCTTTCCCCACTCTGCTGCACAGCCTGCCCTGTGCTGGAAGGAGCAGAGTGGCAGAGGGAGAGAGTGATCACCTGAAGGAGCAGAGCTGATTAAAACTAGAGTTGCCTTGTCACACACAGTGATGCTAACACATTTCCTTAAACCCTTGTGCCCTGACTTGAGGCAGGAAGGCTGGAACTGCAGCCTGCTGCTTGTAACAGGGCCAGTTTGTTAACACACAGATCTATAAGTGCTGGCAGCCTCCCTTCATTTTCTAGGGGAGATAGCTGCATCCCAGAATCCATGCTAGGTCTGTGGCTGGCACCAAATTGGACAGGGAAACTGATTTTGGAGCTGCTGCAGAGTCAGTGCTCTCAGCCCAGCCCTCAGCTGGACGCACCATGATGGGGCAGTGGAGGAAGCATTTATCTTCCTGAATGATGACCTGCTTGTAACAGCAGGTTTCGGTCTCCTGAGCTCAGTCTGCAGGCTGCCACCAGCACTCAGGGACCTGGGGAGGGATCTGTCAGGGACAATATACAGGAGAACTTCAAAGTTCAGTGTTCTGTGGGGGCTCCAAGCTCACTCCACACAGTAAGAAGGAATCACAGAATTGTTTAGATAGGAAAAGACCTCTAAGATAATCAACTCCGACTTTTAACTCTTCCAACCTGGTTGATTCTATGATCCTATCACTTGTTGCCTGAGAAAAGAGACCAACCCCTACCTTTTCACAACCCCCTTAGTTCATGAAGAAAAGCTTCTTTGGAAACAAGACCTTCCTGAGCCATCTGTGGCAAAGGAAAAGAAGTAAAGGAAAGAAACTGGTGCTGCTCCTTCTGAAGCCAAGCCTTGGTTTTGGATCCAGCTCCTTCTATGGAACCGTGCAATGTGTCATTGCAGCAGTTGTCTGATTTCTACTTTTTGTCATCCATGTCCAACATAAAGGACCAAACCTTCAGGTCAAAATTGTTAACAGTTATTGGAGCAAAAAGGAGTAAGGGAAGATGAAGAAATGTCAGCAGAATCCTTGTTCTCAGTGTGGTGTGTCAGGACAAACTCTTACATTGGGTAAGGATAGATTTTATTTTTAATTAAGAATGAAGCCCATTTTGTTATGGAAGATCAAGTGTTAAGATTTTTCCAAAGCTTCTGCAAGTTTTTTGTGAAAAATCATGTGAAATGTGGAGTCTGACACTGGAGCCCAGTAATCTCACAGTACTTATGCAACACTCCAGTGGAAACAAGTCCTTAAAAATATGTCTGGTACACTTAATTTTACACCGATTTCCTTATCTGGAAAATTATTCCAGATATATTTAATTAAAAAATTAAAGATAACATGGGTTGCACTCTACACATATAGAAAATACACATCATTACTTTTGTCGATATTCACCAAGACTTTGAAAGCTTCATTATACTTTGCCATCCTGGACATCAGGGTACAGTCGTTAGAGGACTGAAAATTCACAGTCACTGTTTTACCAGCCTGATGATGCCTTGAAGATCCTACAGTGTAGACAGCTACTTGAAGAAGATACCAAACCCATGTAGGATGAAGAGACCTGGCTGTGGTCAGACAGTGGATTTGTGGCTGAGCTAGGAATGGGTGCAAGGCTCTACTTCCCCACTCCAGACCACATGTGTTGGACCATACGAGGTTGTCCTTTGGGACAGATACCTTTCTTTTGACTTTATATTTTGTCTGTTGGCTCTTTGAACATTTTGAGTCCTGCAGCTGCTCTTAGAGATGGGCTTTTGCACCAGCAGGAAATGCCCTAGAGCTCTTCTTCCATTTTAACATCCCTGCTGATAAATGTATTCTGATGGACTACTTGGTTTCTCATTCATGGAGATATTTAGTGCATTCCTTTAATGGTTGGTGATGCACAAATCGGTTTTAATATCAATAATGAACAATTTGGATGACATTCAGATTCAAGATCTGCCAAAAAAAATTTGCTACATGTCAGGATTTATTGAGTACAATACAATGAGGTTGCCAAAGAGGCTGGAGTTCCTTCAGCAGAAAAGCAAACAGATGGTCCCAGGAAAGTGAGCACATTCTTAAACCCTGAATTGCATTTGGACAGAATGGAGCCACATCTGCCAAAGCCTGCTGGCCAGGAGTGTGGAGGAAGGGAGCCATCAGAAACTAATGTGACATTCTTCAAGCTCTTTCACTTAATATTGATATTAGTAATCTAACAGGAATGTTCCAGAATTGCCAGGTGTCCTTTCAGTTGGCCAATTTAGGGGAAGGAGACATGATTAACAGTTAGTAACTGGATACACATATGCACTGCTGTCTGAAGTGTTCACTGCTAAATATATCCTTCTAGGTCATCCATGTCCACCTGGCCTGGAGCTAAAATGGTAGGAGCTCCTCATTTCAAATAATCTGTTTCTGATTTCTGCTACCACAAGCCAAAAGATAATCTTGCAAATGTGCATGTCCCTCTGAACGAGTGGCTGTGCGAGGCTGCCAGGCCTGGCAGTGCATGGCAGGATCATTCTGGAGATCTGCTCAGACTTCACACAGCCAGCGCCTCAGGACCAGAGTTCAGGAGATAGGAGGTGTAGGATATGGCAGGAAATACAGAGATGGTATGAATCCTAATGGATTTGTGCTTGTGCAGGACTTGGTAAAGATAAACTGCAGCACAAGGGAAAAGACTGACTTGTTCTTCAGCTGCATTAAACAGCAAGGTGGGAAATCATCCAGGGTAGTACTGCTGGGAGGGACACACATCCTCTGGTTCAGAGTCTTCAGAGATGCAAGATGAGGTTCTAGCTTTTGGTGTAGCTTCAGAAAGAGTACAAGTGTCACTAAGACTGCTCCATGACTCAGCTTCCCATCAGAATATGGGGATCATAATACCTCACAGGACTTAATTTATCAGCATGAGGTCCTTGTATGAGGTCCTTGTATGCACTATCTGGACATCTCTGCGAATCACAGGAAGAAATCACATCACTCCTGTGGTGGAAGAGGTTGTCTGGAGAGCAAGGAGCTCTCTTACCAGTCCAAGTAAGACATGTAACACACTCTGGGAGTTATGCAGGTGGTAAGATGTTAGGGAAATGTTAAGGTTCAGTTTGAGACTGGCACCTACACAGGTGTGCAGATGAAGCATTTCAGTAAATGCCGTCAGAGTCGATTCCTTCTTGCATACTACAAACAAAAGAGTGAATTTCACTCTATTTCCTACCCCAGAGCTGGTACATGGAGCGAATCTCACACAGACCTGTGTGTCAGCACTCACAGTTAATCTGTTCTCAGGTGATGCCAAGAGGAGCAGGAGATGTGAGCTTCATCTTATCCCTCTTCCTGCACCTTCCGTCAGCAAGTCTGGGTGCACCTTTGGACAAATTAAACCTGATAGTGCTTGTTTCCTAGGAACTCTGAGAGGGGGGAGGGTTGGTGTCTCTGGTAGGTGTGAAGTTTCTCCCTGGGCAGAGGTTTCTGTGAATTGTGCCTGCCCTGGAGATCTCTGTGGTGTGTCTAGAGTTACTGATGTCTCAGGATATACACACTAGTGCCTTGACTGCCATATAGGTGTTATTCCTCGTGTGTTACAGGTGTGTTACAATGGCAATGCTAACTACTGCCAGGCCCCTTAGCTATCTCTTCACAAGTCTTCCCTGCCTAGAGCAGGGAGGTTTCTGTGAATTGTGCCTGCCCTGGAGATCTCTGTGGTGTGTCTAGAGTTACTGATGTCTCAGGATATACACACTAGTGCCTTGACTGCCATATAGGTGTTATTCCTCGTGTGTTACAGGTGTGTTACAATGGCAATGCTAACTACTGCCAGGCCCCTTAGCTATCTCTTCACAAGTCTTCCCTGCCTAGAGCAGGTAATCTTCTTTTTTTTTTCTCAGTACTTCCCACCTCAGCCTGCGTTCAGAGCAGTGTTTGTGTCACAGGCAGGAACCCTCCAAGCACTCACAAACCGGATGCAATGAGGCCTTTCATCCTCTACCTCCAGCCCCTACAGCGACAAATGCAGCATGAACTGACTGAGCAAAGCCTCCCACTGCTTGGGCCCGAGGGGAGGATGCTCAGCACCTCCGAGTCGCACTCAGCATCTTCGCGTGGCGGTACCGAAGCAACTCCCCTGTCAGCAGGAGAGGAATAAAACCTTTCAGTGGATCTGGATCATCTGTGTGTAGTGGGACAACGGGTGAAATCTTCTTGCCTGTGTTTATGCAGGAAGTCAGAGGACAGGATCATAATGGTCCCTTCTGGCTGCAACATCTGTGAGTATCCCTCTGTGCTTACTGCGGTGTTTCATCTCTGGTTTGACTCTGCTGACATCAGTGAGTTACACCAAGGATAAATTTGGCCTTGTCACCGTGTTTTGTGCTGCAGTTCAGTTCCTCCTTTGTTTAAAACTTTTGGCAGCTTAATATATTATAAGTGCCACATACATATAAAAATGCATTTCTTTGAGCAAAGAAAAATATGCTAATATTCATATTCCTACTTTGTCTCTTTCTTGTTACCAGTGAATCAATCACATAGAATGTTTGTGACACTTATTAAAGGGAATGAGTAGATAAAAGCACATGACTTTCATTTAGGAGACCCTGATAAGTTGGAAATACAAAGGATCTTACCAAAGGGACTCAGTGTATACTAATGGGTAGAACAAAGAGTTGATAATGAAAAAGACATTGAATGTGGATCCTGGTTCTATTAACTCCCTTTGTGATCTTGTGTAACTAAGCTATTCCCCACACTTTATACATGTGACCAGCTCCAATCTGGAGGCCATGCTTCAGTTGAATATCATTAGGCCAATCATACTTTCAAATAAAATACTTGTGTGCTGTCAGCTTTTAATTGCTATCGGCCAGAAATCCAGATTAAAATCCTGGAGCCTGGATCTGGGAAGATTATGTTTTTAGCCTGTGTTCAGATGCAGCTTCAAAAGGAAAGCAAATCCCAAATGTGGTGAATATTACTTATCTTTTATTCTCTCTCTCTCTTCATTTCCTTGTGTGTTTGGATTGAGTGGCAAATCTGCAAATCTTTATTCCACCTGGTTGCAGGGTATAAACTGAGCAATCTGCTCTTCACTAGGAAACTCTGAGGCTGTAGATAAATAACCCCCTGGAAATACCAACTTGAGGAGCAGAATGGGTGTTGATCCAGCGTGCAGTGCTTCTCAGAACACA
>NW_008656148.1:26719-49734 GCF_000695815.1 Acanthisitta chloris | reverse complement strand
AATGCTGTCCTGGTGGCAGATGCTCCAGCACAGAAAGTCACACAGGGGTGAGGGATGTGCTCTGCCTTTGCAAGGCTGGAGGAAAACCAGCACTCCAACCCCTTTGCTGTAGGGTTGTCCAGGTGATGGTTATCCCAGTGCATCTCAGCACGAGGAACCCCAGGAACTCTCACAGACTAATTGACATCTTGTGCATGCTTGGGGAAGAACTGATTTCCATGGAGGGTACGGAGCACTGGAACAGGTGCCCAGGGAGGGCGTGGAGTCTCCTTCTCTGGAGACATTCAAAGCCTATCATCTGGACACACTTCTGTGTCACCTGCTCGAAGTGACCCTGCCTGGGCACAGGGCTTGGACTGCATGATCTGCAGAGGTCCCTTCCAACCTGAACTATTCTGTGATTTCGGGATTCTCCTTATGTATCCCAACTCCAAATGTCCCTGTCACAGACTGAGGAGAGAGGCGGCAGCTGTTTCAGTGTCTCTACCAATATTGTACCAATGGAGTTGACAGATCTTGGCCACAGACTTGGCTCTGAGGCACAGAACCATTCCTGGGGATGAGCAAATTCACACAGTCTTTCCAGGTTAGAAAAAACCTCTGAGATCTATGAGTCCAACCCGTGATCAATCACCATCTTGTCCACTAGACCAGAGCACTAAGTGCCTCATCCAGTCATTCCCTGAACACCTCCAGGGATGGTGGCTGTACCACCTCCCTGGGCAGCCTGTTCCAGTGATGCTCTTTTAGCACCAGGAAAGTAATTTTCATAGAATCATAGAGTCACAGAATTTTAGGGGTTGAAATGGAGCTTAGAGATCATCCAGCCCCAAACCCCTGCCCTGGGCAGGGACACCTCCCACCAGAGCAGGTTGCTCAAGGCTCATTCAACCTGGCTGTGAACACTGCCAGGGTTGGGGCAGCCACAGCCTCCCTGGGCAACCTGGGCCAGTGTCTCACCACCCTCACAGGGAAAAATTCTGCCTAAGATCTAATCTAAATTTCCCTCTTTCAATTTTTTCCCATTCCTCCTTGTCCTGTCCCTGCAGCTCCTAACACAGATCCCTCTGCAGCTTCCCTGGAGCCCCTTCAGCTCCTGCAGGTTGCTCTGAGGTCTCCACACAACCTTCTCTTCTCCAGGCTGAACAGCCCCAACTCTCTCAGCCTGTCCTTGTAGGGAAGGTGCTCCAGTGCTCTGATCAGCCTCGTGGCCTCCTCTGGACTTGCTCCAACAGTTCCATGTCCTTCTTACATTGAGGGCACCATTTCCTCTCTCATTTCCCCTCCTGCAAAGCTGGGGTGATGATGCTATCCTGTTTCATACAGTTCTCGGACCTTTACAAATGAGCACTGATATTAACCAATCTGTAAATCTATTAATTCAGTTCTGTAGCACCATAATAGCACAGAGTACCTTAAACATGGTTCTTGGGTGGCTGTGGAACATATGCTGTTGTTATTCTGACTCTTTGTGTATTTTCTAAATTCCTCCCTTTTGGTTAGGACAATTATGTGATAAAGTTTGGAAACTGAGGAGAAACACAGGGTGTAAATGCTCAGGAATGACTAATTTGGAGAGTTTTTTTACAACAAAGAAGTTCAAAAAGCAGTTAAAGGCCTGACTGTTAACAAATGAAGAAAGTAATTTGGGTCCTACCGGCAGTGCAGGAGGTACTTTTATTAGGTAAAGCAATGCAAAAGTTTGGCATGGGTTCAGTAATAATAAAAGAGCAACTATAAAGAGTTAATTATCTCTGATCCCTAAAGGAAGTATATCTTTCCTATCATCATTGAGGCCCTTTGTAGTGCAGCATTGGGAAAAACACAACATTTTGGCTGAGAGCCCAACACCTGGCCTGGGAATCATGTTTTACAGTGGCCAGAGATCATCAGCTCCTCCTAGATAGAGTGCTAATAATGTGAAATTGGGGCTGAAGTTGCCTCATTAGGAGCACCACAAGGAAACTCCATGGCATTCTTTTATGGAAGAAAACAAGGAGAAGAGGCTTGGAGTCATGGTGTTTGCCTTGCTTTGATCTCTAAATAAAAATGTCAGCAACAAAACAAAAGGTATGGCTGTTGTTGGCCTAACCCTTCCTTGTCAAGTCCTCCTCTCTGCAAAATGGGACATAAATCCACACAGGCTCCCTTATAGAAGGGGAAATGAGGAAGGGAAAACCCTGTAGAGCTATTTGGAAAATGCTCTCTCTTCTACCATTCACTCCAGCTGAATGTTTCTTTTTTTTTTTTTTGCCATAAAAACAGATATTGGTGAAATACTTTGATTTGCATAGAGCCTGTCCCAGTGGTGCTGCAAGTGCTCCACACCCCTGGGCAGCCTTGGAGCTTTCTAGCTGACAGGGACTTGAGTAGAAAACTTTGTGTGTGCATGTGTCTATGCATGGATAAAGGAAAGGAGTTTTGAGAGGGCAAATTGTACCTATTAAAAAATTCCCCTGGCAGCTGTAGAACAGGCACAGAAATCCTATCCCATCCCTAGGAGTGCTCCAGCCCAGGTTGGATGGGGCTTGGAGCACTCTGGGCTGGTGGAAGATGTCCCTGCCCATGGCAGGGGGTGGGACTGGATGATCTTTAAGATCCCTTCCAACCTAAACCATGGTGTGATTCCAGCTGCAGGTGGAATCTGCAACATGTTTCAGCATTATAAAAACATACATTATAAAAACATACATTTAGGGACATTTTTTGCATGTTTCAAATTGTACAGTTTGAGGATTTCACAGGCTTTCCACGGGCCAGAAGGGCTGAAACCTCTTGCCTGGGAACAAAAAGCAGCATATAGAGGAAAGCTGCACAGTCCTTTAAAAGAAATTGCCTTTTTTTTTTTACTGTTTCCAGCTGAATAATCTCATGTTGCTCATGTTACCAGGAGAGTGATTAACCTGTGGTCTTCCTTAAACCTCCCCTGTGTTATGCGACTGCTGCTGTGGCCCTGTGAGGGCAGAACAGCCAAGGAAGGTTCTAGCAAGGCTGATGATCTCAGTGAGGTTCACATATCTCCAGTGGGGAGTGGGGCTCAGCACCTTCCCTCTGCCTGTTCCTGGCCTCCTCCTTGGAGTCCATTGGCAGGAATGAAGTTCACCATCAACCACAGCTCCTGGGAAGGAGAGGAGAGGGGAAGCCTCCAACAACAAATCCACACTGATATTTAGTGCTGTTTGGTCCTGAATCAGGTCTGATCAGCTCCACGGGGGGGAAGTAAAAGCCCCTAAAGCAGGGAGTCTCCTTAAAAGAAAGTGACAAACATGGAAAACAATTTCTGTAGTAACTTGCTTTGCTAGACAATAAATCTTTCTTTAAAATCAAATGAATAAACTCCCAGATTTAAATTACAAACCTAGAACAGATCCTTCCAACCAGGGTGAAATATTTCTGGTTTGTAGCGATTTCTCTGATTGTGTCCCTGCTCAGAAATTCAAATGGGAAAGCAAGGCTGCCCTTTATTATGCACACCAGCCACCAAGTCCCTTCCATCCTTTAATAACTGTGTCACAACACCTTTTGCAGATGCTTGATGGTATAAGCAGAGGTTAATTGCTTATGGAAATGGCTGCTAATGTTAGAAGTATGAGGGTAATTTGTTCCCCGAGCGGGAGGAAGATGTGGTGGTGCCACGTGAGCTGTCGCATCCCCCTCCAGAGGCTGTTTCCCTGCTGTTCCACCACTGTGGACATGGGATGTGCTGGTGACCTTCTCCACCGTGGGCTTCCCAGAGGAGAGCTCATGTCCGTGCCTCTTGGTACCTTCCAAACATCCCAAGAGAAGCATCCACTCCAGGGGTGGAGCATCCACAGCTTCTCTGGGCAACCTGTGCCAGTGCCTCACGACCGCACAGGGAAGAATTTCTTCCCAATGTCCCATCTAACCCTGCCCTCTGTCAGTTTGAAGCAATTCTCTGTGTCCTGTCACTCTGCTTGGTTCCCCATGAGGGAGGATGCTCCGTTCCTGGTCCAGGGAAGCTTCTCCCCCTTCACAGGAGAGGTTTGCTGGCTGTTGAGGTCAAGCATGGTATGATACCAGGCAGCAGAAGGGTTTGGAGGGACTGTCTGGAGTGGTCTGGACACATCCTGGCAGGCAGTGGCACCTACACCAACGAGGTTCTGCTGCCCCAGGATTCACTAGAGCTGCTGTAACGCCAACTGCTTAGTCAGGGAAGGAGCATCTACATGACCAACTTCTCTATGCTGTACTCACCATGGTTTAAATTAGTATCCAAAGTGCCATGAGTACCAATACACCAACACGACTATACTTCCTTTCACAGCTTTCCCTTGCTAAGGAACAAGGGACATTGGCAAAGGGAGAGTTAACAATCCCCACAGACATGTTTATAACATGCTCATCCAAAGCTTTTAACCCAGAATAACATTTACACGAAGGCTGCAGAGCTCCATCATGCTGCTAATGCTTACAAGATTTCCCTAAATACTTTTCCGGAAGCTCTTCTTATGGAGAGAGTCCAGAGGGAATCAGTGAGCTGGAGTCAGGAGCTCTACCCCTGCACGTGTCCTTCCCAGGGAGACCCTTGCTGGTCCAGCCTAGTTGGATCCACTCACCTGCACATCTTGGTGGGGTGGGGAGCTGGGGGGTCCCATACTCCAGCACAGCTGGTCTGGGGCAGTGGGAGAGACAGTTGTGGCTTCCAGGAGCTGAAGGGGCTCCAGGGAAGCCAGAGAGGGACTCTGTGTTAGGAACTGCAGGGACAGGACAAGGAGGAATGGGGATAAACTGCAAGAGGGAAATTTAGATGGGCTATTAGGAAGAAATTTTCCCTGTGAGGGTGGTGAGACACTGGCCCAGGTTGCCCAGGGAGGCTGTGGCTGCCCCAACCCTGGCAGTGTTCACAGCCAGGTTGGATGAGCCTTGAGCAACCTGCTCTGGTGGGAGGTGTCCCTGCCCAGGGCAGGGGTTGGGGCTGGATGATCTCTAAAGTCCATTCCGACCCCTTAACATACTATGATTCTATGATTTAAGAGGGCAGTGACAGATCAGCTTATCAGATCCTACATGTCTCCATGAGGAGACAAGGAGGATGCAGATGCTTGAGACTTAACCAGCAAGACAAAGAGCTCAGGCAAGTTTCACCCTTCCAGGGAGGAAGGACAGGACCTGCAGTGTGGAGCTGCATGCATTTTGCTTCCTTTACATCTCCAGTGAAAAAGAAATTGAAGGCTCCTGTCTTTTCATTCATCCTTTTCAAACTGAGGGAATAAGGCTCCTCTTCCCTCCGGCTTCCTCATTCCCCAGCCCAGTAAATAATGTGCCACTTAAACGTCCGCCTTCCCCTTGATGACAATTTATTGCAACAGAAACGCTGTTAATTTGGCTGCCTGGCTCCCAGGTGGGGCTGTGCTGGGGCAGTGTGTCCTGCCAAACTCCCTCTCCCCCCAGCCCCGAGGAAATGAGCTGGCACATGGCACCGCAGCCCTCGGGAGGGGCAGCATCCAGCCAAGAGGGTGGGGGGGTAATTTCCAGCCTCCTTGTGCTTTAGAGGATTCGAGGCATTAGATTGCAGGGCTGGATCTGTGAATCCAAAATGCAGCGAGAGGGAATCGATGCAGCAAAGTCGACGGAGCCAACAGGATTTACGTTCGCTGAGGATCAGGCCCCCAGCGTGTACTCCAGCCCGTGGTAAATTCTTACCTGGAGGCACCAGCATATTTAGTCCTGACATCATGGGAACATTACCTACCTGTAGCAGCTTAATTTACACACTCCCCAACACCTTTAAGATGCTTTATAACCTTGAAAATCCCCTGACAACAAATATTCTCTGCTAGCATATGCCAGCGAGGAAACGGCGCAGTATAGCCATACCAATTAAGCCTGAGCATTTCATGCGGCCGTGGGATTTTTTATGGAGGTACTGTCTATCTTTTTAACTAGGTTTGTTTTTATTGAAGCAAAAACCTGCCCTTTCAGATGAGCAGGCTGGTCTATCAGAGCTGACATTTAGTGGAAAACAAAGTGCAGGCATGAGAAGGTTACAAGAGCTGGCACATGCTTTTGCCCAGATTAGCCCATAACAGAACTGGACTCGTCTAGTTTTACTTCCAAAAAAATCCTTCTGTCAGTAAATTTTGTCCTGTTTGTGAGCAGAGTAGGAGGTCAGAGCAGCAAGGGTACCCAACAGCTGTTGCAAATGAGGGTTTGGATTTATTCTGTTGTACACAGTCCAGAATTGATACAAGAGGTTGGGGCTGGCCACAGTTGTAAGCTCAGTGGCTAAATCTAAGGTAAGTTTTGCACCAAGGGGTACACACTTTGAGGCAAGGGGCTGAGCGCTGTCACCTCTCTAGGACAGAGCATTATCTGCTGTGTCATCCCTGCTGTCCCCCATCCCTAGGACAGACCATCACCACTGTGTCATCCCTTCTGTCCCACACCCACGTTGCCCTGCCTGAGATGCTCCTCACGCCCAAGCCCAGGGCAGTGTGTTGGTTCTGTACAGCCTCTGCTCCCAGCAGGATTTCGGCCCCTGGAGCTGAGCACCTCCCGGGCTGTCCATTAGTCCTGGCAGGATGTGGTGTTCCCTGTTACTGATTACAGCAGATTTGGCCACAACACCATGATCCTCTCCGTGCTCTCTCCATGCAGCTGCCACTGGGATTGGCAGGAACTTTAAGCTTTCTTAACTATGGGTTTCTAATGGCCTTTTTGGACCATTGTAGGTAAGCAGGTTTTATTATCCATGTCCAAATAATGCTGAATTAATTATGCAACCTAAACTTGTGGAGTAGATATCCAATTGCAACCCTGACATTTACTAACCACCAGGGAAGACTTTCCTGGCGAGTTCTTTGCATTGTATGGTCAGATATTGGCCCCCAGCTGAAGGGCAAAGCTCCTTTCTGTTCAGCACTGCCCAGGAAGAGATTGTCCTGGTCCCAGACAAGCTGCAGGATAGCTTTGTGTGGAGATGAAACAGGCAGGAGACAAACTGGACTAATGGGTACCACGGAACAAGTGAGTTTTGCACAGGGAGGGACTGGAAATGAACTGGAAGAGAAGTGTTGTCTTCCAAGGTATCAGAAGGAAGTTTTTCTGCAAGTGAAGGAGTTTTCACCCCCAGGTTTTGGAGCTATCGCCACTAAGCAGTAGAGGATGTTGTGTTTGAGAGGGTTTGGCAGCAATATTCAGGAGCTCAGTTCCACACAGGGTGAGCTGTTGTAAGCTCTCAGCATTCTTCCTCTCAATGGAAGGGAAAGGCCCAGTTGCTGCCAGGGTGGACCCAGTTCCAGAAGAACCTGGTCTGCTCAGACAGGGAGAACAGAAGCTCATCAAATCCACAGAGTAAAGATTTTTAGGAAAATATTTGCTTCCCTAAAACTTCAAGTCTGACTGTGTTTGCTTTTCGTACCATGGTCATTATTTGCTGGTAAATATTACTAGCAGAGACATCCAAGCTAAATGTTTGGAAGCAAAGCTTTCCCTCTGAAATTCAGTGCCTCTATCTCCCTATTCATAGACCCAACTTAAAATTCTTTACTCTTAACATCATCATCATCTGTTGTCATAGAAACTATTGCAACACGTAAGTACTCTAAATGACTGCAACTTGGTGAATGGCAAGGGATCAAGATGGACTGTGATGGGGGAACACTTAAAACAGGTATATCTATCGACCACAATTGATGGCGAGGAGAAGTGTTCAGGCTCTGAAAAAAGCAACGTGTACAACACTCATTTCTATGCCAGCAAAATCATAGAACGGTATTTATTGAACCTTTTTGTTTATTTTGTGTATTCTTCCCTATGAGACATGTAAACCAGAAGGCTCTTTGTGTTCTTTAAACAAATCTGTGTAGTCCAGTTCTGCAGTCATTTTACTGGGATTTCTGGGTGAAATTTCCTATGGAGAGTCAAGGTTTACATTCCTGATTTCTTAAGTTTGTGTTTATTTGTACCTTGCTAACAAAGAAATAATCCATCTGCTTGGTTTCCTGTGGCTGAGAAAACTAGCACTGAGCTTTGCCTCTTTAGCATTTCTACCCCATATTCTCTTCAAATGTCTAGTGAAAATACACCCACCAAAGCCAGTTAGGCTTTAATTCTACATCGACTTCTCTACCTCCAGTATGTCTGCAGTCCTTTGAGTCCCATACATCCCTCTGGAGTGTTTGCTGTTCCCAAGAAGCAGAACAGAAGGTCAGTTACAAGTTACCATTTTTTTTTGCCCTTGCTATAACTGCAAAATGCCAGAAGAGCTTCAATTTGAAGCCTGAAGAAACTGTTATTCCTGCATCATCTCAGTGGAATGCAAAGCTTAGACAGGTCCTTAGGATGTGTAAATGTCACAGAGATTCAGTTTTGCAGAGAAGTCATTGACACTCCAGTGACAGCACAGCAGTATTTTGCTTCTGGTTCAGTACAAATTACAGACAACTTGACATTAGAGACCTCCGAATGCAAAAGCAGACTGAAATCCTACACGATCAACTGACTTTCCCTATTTACAACAACACGGCTTTCATTTAAATGTCTCTTTGGGGACAAATTGATGGGATGGAAATGGAACGGGGAGAGGAGCCAGGGAAGTTTCTGACTCGTGTGGTACTGCTTGCTCCGTGCTGAACCCTCTCAGGTCTGGCTGTGCCTCTCCCTTGCAAGATAGTACGTGTGTCATTGGCACATCCTTGAGCTCTGCTCCCTGAACTCCCCCTGCACAGAGCAGAGAGCCAACCATCTGAATAGGAGAAGACCTTAGCAGCCCTTCCCGTCCTTGCTCATACTGTTTATTCCAGATGATTGTCTGTGCTCATATATGTTGTTTGGTGACTTTGCAATTATCCTCTTATCTTTCTTTTTACACGTAATAACAGCCCAGTGACCATTCTGTTAAGATGATTGAATGCAGCTTGAGTCTGCATTCTAAAGAAGTCATTTGTTGAGAATAAGACAAGATCACAGCTCAGCCATGAGCCACAGTAGGACCTGGGTCAGAATAATGCACTGGGCTCTAAGACAAACCAAAGAGCCCAAGTGTTGTGTGTGTAGGGGGCCAAGATGTTAGGCACAGGATAGAAGGACTGGAGCAATGGCTCTAACTGCCTGTGAAGTGAAGATATCCTGACACTCACCCAGTGTCAGAGAGATCAAAAGACCAAACATTGCTTCAAACAGCACAGGAGAAAAAGGGTTAATAGGAAGACAGTTGTGCCAGGGTAAGTGACCTGTGCTCTTGGCCCAACGAGTGACTCCGTGGCCTCAGTTCCTACTGGCAAATGACAACTAAGTCCACAATGCAGGAAACATTTTAATGGCTGCACTGTCCATTTTTTGATTTATTATGTGTGGGTGGTTTTTTGACCCCCCTTCCAGCTGTGGCTGTGCTGCCTACGCACACAGCCATCCCATACCTGTGTCAGAATAGAAACCAGGGCTGATGGGGCAGGGGCTGGACCATCAGGAGAAGGGACCCGTGAGCTTCTCTCTGCCATTAGAGAGGACAAAGCTTTTCCTTGGCAGCTCCCCAGGTTTTGTCAGAAAGGCAGAGGTGGGTCACACACCTGGGGACATGAATACCCACCAGGATTTCCAACCTTGCAGCCATGGGAGGACATTTGCATTTCCATTCCCACGTTTGGGACCACCTGACCAGGTCCAGGTGACCCCAAACTCCTAACTAGGGATGCTGCTTCGTGGAGAAAGTCAGTGCAACTGGTGGTGCCTGCCTAGCAAAGCCTGGGCCAATGAGCAAGCAGGACTTATATTGCCTAATTAATTCAACTGTCAGGAAATTAAACTATCATGCACTTTGATATCTGTCTGTTTTCTCAGGTGCAGTTATATTTGAAGAGACCCCACGCCTGTTTAGCTGTGATCCCTTTTGGAAATAATTGGCATGGGTTTGATTGATAATGTGTATTCCTCTTTAAAGGAAAACACACTATTTTTCATAATCAGAGACTGAATGCATAATGAGTGCTCTGGTGCTGCCTTTAGCATCAGGTCTGTCAAACTGCACAGTTATTTCCATATTGATGCAAACTAAGATATTACACTCCCTCATTACATTGACATGGCACATCTTTCACCAGTCAGCTTCCAATCATACGTTCCTTGCAAACAAAATTACCTTCATTTTCTCTTTTGCTACAGAAGGAACTAGCAGTGGAAATGTGCCCTAACAAGCTAATCAACTAATTTTTAGAATATGTTTGAAGCATTTAATATTCTAAAAGAAAACAAGAAAAAGTTGCTAATGGGTGTGCTGGCATAAACAGAAATAAATAGACAACTGGTTGACTGAACATTAGCATACTTAAGTTTTATCGAAGTCACAGTGGAATTCATTTTGCAAGTCAAAAAAACAAGATCTATTTGTATCCATAAGCTGAACCACCTCATTTACTCTGTACATTCTTGAACAGATAACCTTGGTTACGAAGGTAAAAGGGGAAAAAAAGGAAACTATCCTTTTATGAGCCAAATACTCCAGGTGATAAATTGATTTTAGTGGGACCAGTGTGTAGGGCTACTGATAATGGTCTGTGTGATACTAATGGCCCTGCTGCTAGGAGAGAGGAGCTGGGCTGGGGGTTATGGGCTGCCACTCACAGGCTTGGCAGGGAGTGAGGGCATTTCCAGAGCAACATCCAGGGATGGCAAGGAGGGAGAGGCAGATCCTAACTCCCATCCCAAACAGGGAACCATCAGCAGGGAGGAGAGCTAGTGCTTAAATGACCCAGATCAGTGGAAGGGGAAGGGTCATGGTGAGCAGACTGTAAGGGACCACAGGTGAGGAGAAAGCACTGCTCAGGTAGTGACACTGTGCAGGTGGGCTGAGGCCATGAGGTGCCTCACCAGCCCCCTGACCATCTCCTGGGAGCCTTGCAGGGACCCTTCCAGTCCTTCAGAACACACATCATTTGCTTTGCTGCAGGAGAGTTACAAACCCTATGCAAAGATCACCATCCTGCCTCATGTTATATAGTTTGTTTTCAAAAAGGAGCTGGGTTTCATTTCCTATCCAGATACAGCTCTGCATTTGTTCCACATCTTGATTTGCTTTGGAAAATTCATGGAAGAGCAAATTATTGCGCTGATACAGTGTTTAAGCAAACCTCCAGTGTCTCCCCCAGGTCTGAGTGTGGAACCAGGGACAGTCCTTCCCTTTGCTGGTGGATGACTGCAGAGCCCTGACCTGACAAGGGCCACAGAGGTCACCAAGGCTGGTTGTGCTTGAGGACAGCCCTGGGCAGCACCTGCTCCTGAGGCAATGCAGGAAACAGCCAAGCCATCCTCATGTGATGCAGAGATGTACCTGGTGCAGCTGCGAGTCCTCTGTGTGCATAACACCTTCAGGCTGAGAACTGCTACATCCATACCACAGCTTTCCTCTTCCTATGACTACACACTGTGCAGGACATGAGGAACACAACTTCCACCCCAGTCTGGACTAGGAATTTACTTCTGCACTGTTGATTATCCCCAGATTTCATTAGGGTCATGTGGACTTTGAAGCTTGTCCTGAAATCTTCAATATCTAGTCAGAGTTGTTGTATGCACAGGTCACTGTAAGGGATCTGTGGGGTGATTTACACATCTGAAACCATAACCTGGTAGCAGATCCTAATCTTCCCAGATATATGTATAAAATTTAGGCATTGTATTTTGCTTCTCTTTTCCTGCGGGACATTTCAGAATGCAACCCTGAGGGCCTTTAAGTTAGAGTTGCTGTAAAACCTAACATTACTATCAGCTGCATTTCCTTACATATCCAGGGCAAAATACCTTCCAAAGCTGACAGTTGCATGGGAATGCACCAGACTGTTCCCTGACGTGGGATTAAACAACATACTGTGTAGCAAGAGAAACATCTGTTTGTTCTTGAGCTGAGCAGCGACTGTCTCGGATGAGGGTCCGGAAGAGGAGAGGGACAGCTCGAGATGAAAGCTTACACTTCAGCTGTTGGGGGAAGGAATACATCCACGAGCCTGTAGAATATTTCCGCTCTGTCGTAAAAATCAAGGCAGCAAATTCCAGCAAATACCCCAACAGCACTGCGGCATGACAGGCAGCAAATCACACTGGAAATATTTCCATCATAAAAGCATATCCCACTAGTTGAAAAGGCAAAAAGGCTAGGGAACAGATGTCCCGAGATCTGTGAGTGTATCCTATCTGTTAGGGATGTCTTTTGGTCTTGAAAACAGAAGGGGTTTGTGCTGATCACAGAATCATCAAGGCTGGAAGAGATCTTTAAAATCATCAAGTCCAACCATGTCACTGCTGGAACCTCTAAACCCTAAACCAGATCCTCCAGTGCCAGATCCAGATGCCCCTTAAACACTACTAGGGATGGTGACTCCACCACATCCTTGGGCAATATTCCAGTGCCTGAACACCCTCACAGGGAAAACTTTTTTCCTACCATCTCCTCTGACTCTCTCCTGTCTCAGCTCAAGGCCATTCCCTCTAGTCCTCTCCCTCAGCCCTGGCAGGACACACATCCCCCAACTCTCTCCAACCCTGACAGGAGCTGGAGAGAACCATGAGGTCACCCCTGAGCCTCTTCTCCAGGCTTACCAAGCCCAACTCCTTCAGCCCTTGCCCATGTGCTCTAGCCCTTTGCTGCCCTCGTTGCCCTTGGCTGGACTCGCTCAGTGCCTCAATGGCCTTTGGGCAGTGAGTGCCCAAAGCTGAGCACAGCACTCAAGTTGTGGCCACATCAATGCTGAGTCCAGGGGAATGATGAAAGTGGCTGTTGGTAAAAGAAGGGTAGAAGAAGCTCTCACCCATGGTGTGACACTGGCAGCCTGTGTGTGTCCCACCACAGGGATCATGCAGATGTGGAAGGGAATGCCACATACATCAGAGGCTGTGGGCAGCCAGCTGGGGAGGGTAAGGTGGTCTCATGGGTTTCAAGCAGTCAGGCTGATGTGAAGCAGCTTTCTTCCCATGTCCTTCTTAAGAGGTTTTGAACACGCTCTTCAGTTTGCAGATTTAGATACCAATTTGTACAAAGGAGTGTGATAACTCTCCCTGAAACCTGATTTGATTTTCTCCCATCGCTATCTTATCTGGCATGGAGGAGATTTAAGTCATACCAGATTATGAAGTGTTATCCTCTCTACTCAGCCAGAATATCTCCAGACAGTCAGGCTGCCAGGGCTAAGCTTCAGGTTGCCTCTGACTGCAAGTTTCAATTTTGAAGATACTTTTCCCCCGATCGCTGGCTCAAAGGATAGAAACAGCGAGTCCCACAGCTGGTGATTTCTTTACATAAATAACAATTCTGCGACAGATCCCTTTAATGACATCAATTATACGTAACTAAGTGCACTTTAAAGACTGATTTCTTTTTGTAGGGGGTTGTTTTGAAGCATCTTTGAATTCATTAAGAGTCATTTTCCCTTTACAAATGGAAAAGCAAGTTTCCCATAGACACCAAACCCCCCTGACAGGTACATTGTTCCACTTTCAGGTCTAGCTCTTTACTTGCCAAATGCATCAGACACAGAGCCCAAGACCAGCCACGTAGATATAAAAACACATGACTTAACCTGCCTCTTTCTCTCAGCTGGTGGTTGTGCGTGGGCTGTGGAGCTATGGGTGGTAGGTGGGAAAGGGGATGTGCCATCGGGGCTGGGCTCCCTCCCCAGGGGCTTCCCTGGTGCTGCAGGCTGCATTTAGCCCACACAGTGAAAGGAGAGAAGAAAGTAAGAGTAGAAATCACATAATTTCAAGGCTAAATTAAGAAAGGTGCAAAGATGAAAGGTTTTGTGTTGTTGCCCATAATAAGCCAGACCCAGTCACTGCACAGGCTCTGACACCAGAGCCAGTGGTGCATCCTTTTGCCCAGGTCATCTTCCCCAAAGTATCAAGACCAACTGAAAATGGATTTTAGCTCATGATAGTTTTCCACACTCTGCCTGCAAACCTGCTGGAGCTTCCTCCTTCCTTCCCACTTCTGACAGCCGTAGGAGGTCCCGTCCATACAAAGGGCTTTTCCCCCTGGCAGAGCAGAGGAAACCTTTCGCTTGGATTAGGAATGCAAAGCTTCGTTCTTGGCCAAAGATCTAAACCTCAACTGTTTGTGCTGCATTGTGAGAGGTTGTTTCATATTGTCCCCATTCCCAGCCCCTCTGTGCAGGGAATGGGGACACTCAGCTGTGCCAACTCACACAGACTCTGCAAGAACAACAGCACTAAAGACATGAGGCACTCTGAGCCTATGGACATATGGATATTGCAGCAGAGAGAGAAGACCCTGACCATAGCATTCCCTCTGCCATGTGAACTACTGTTTCTACTTAAAATTTCACTGGCAATCTAGGAAAATGGCATTCAGGCAGAGCAATGTGCCTGTGCACAGAGGATTGCTGGAGAGTATATAGTAACAGCCAGCCAGCAGCTGATTATCTGCTTGTAAACTCCTGTTTGGAAATAAAGACAATCCCATTTTACAGTAACCAGATGTTTTAACAGAATATTAGTATTTACAAGTGCCTCAGGCTATTGTTTTATACAGGTCTGAAGAAGGCTTACAAAAATGGAAAATCACAAGCAAGTGTGCAGTTCAAAGGCTCCTGAGAGCTGTGAAATTTGGTGTCATGTGGGACAGATCCCCTTTTGTTTGTGCCTGGGATGTTGGGTGGGATTGTTTGCTGAGTGTTCCTCCATAACTTCCCTAACCAAGTTCCCTTCTGCCCCGATTTTTCCTTGTTCTTTATTATCCATAATTGGATAACTCCTCTCCAATTTTCTCCTTGGAACACTGAAGATAAGGTTTCTGTTTAATCATCCCACTTTAAGTACTTGCAATCAGACAGGATATTGCTGCTTTTAAAATAAGACAATGACATTTAATGACTTTCATTTCTTCCTATACAAAAGATTAATTTATATGCTGGAGTCATCTTTTTCATTGGGAAATTCTCTCCACTCTTTTTGAAATGATTCAATCTGATTAACAACTTAATTCTCCCTTTATATGTCTGATTTTGTGGCTTTCGCTGCCAGCATTTGCTTGCCATCCTTTTACCAGCTCTAATTCAGCCTTTGTTTCTGAGTGAGGCTGAAGTTAAGAAGCCAGAGAAGTTGTGAGGTGTGCTACCCTTGCTAGTGTGCAGCAGAAGGATGGCTCTGTGCTGAGCTGATGGAGCATCACCACACGTGGAAACATGTCCCTGAAGCTGTAGGAAAACGGAAGGATTCCCTTAGAGTCTCTAAGAAATTCAGGGGAAGGACTGTGGGTCTGTGTGTGCGTCCCTGGGAAAACAGGGCAGAAGCAATGAAGGACAGAACTCACCACTGCTGTTTTCCAGGCACTTGGGAAAAGCCTCTGTGTCAGGAAGCTCTGCAGGAGGGCAGGACTAGGAGCAAAGAGCTGAGAGGGGGAAAAATCATGTTCTAGAATCCATCTCATCTGTCTGTTTTAACCTGCAAACCCACAGATTTAACCTGCCAGTGTCAAACTATCAACTTGTAGTGCCCAATATTCTTCTAGAGAGCTGTTGGAAGGAAGAGTTTCAGCCAGGTGCTGCCTGTGAGACCATTGTCTGGATGGTTCCCTAAGTACAGGCTTGAAACGTCTATTCAAAGCTTTGCTCTTTCTGCATCATTACTAGTGATTTGATGGTTAATAACGTAAATTGCAATGTAATCTTTGCCTTCCAACAGGTGATTGTTTGCCTTTAGCAAGGTAAATACTATTGTTAGGGATTTATTCTGGTTTTCTGCTAATATGCTTTAAAGGAATTATCATCTTCTTTACTCTGCTGTCTTCATCTTCTTTCTGAACCTTTTCTAACTCTTACTTTGCTTTACTTAGCATCTGTCACTCTCTGATTTATCTTGGTAACACTTGACTTCTGTGGTGTTTATGTATGTCCTCTTAGCTTCAGAGAAGTCTTCATTTTCTCTTTCAAATCAAGCTGTTTCTGTTTCCTTAAGTCAGCAAGACCTTCTCCTGTGGTTGTGACATTAGGATTTTCCATCATATAGGAAGAGGTACTTGAGCAATCCCCATTGTAAGTTGGTTTTTTTCTGACTAAACTCTTACACCCAACAGTTTCTGGACTGTGAAACTAACCCTTCCAGAGGTAAAAATGCAATGTTGGAGTGGGTTAGCATAAGCCACTCGGCTGTGTGAGAACTTTTCAAAAGCTCTGATGGCTTTTTGTACACTTCTCTGTCTTTATGAGACATTTGGGTGAGCCTAGATGCTTTTCTTCCTCCCAGTACAGCTCTGTATGTGCCTGGGATGCGCTTCCCCATGTGTGTAACAGATGCAATGAGGTTTGCAGGAGTTGGGGCTACAATATCACATTTCTACACTAGTTTTAGTGCCACACTCAATTTTCCTTTGCACCAAGATTCCCTATTGCTGCTGTTGCTACTGAGTGGCACTTCCTGTTCAGTGAAGTGAAGTGGCATCTTAGTCTTTGAAGCTGGTACTTGGCCTCCAGTTTATGTGTTCTAAAACAAACCCTCAGGGGCCTCCTGATGCACACAGCCCCAGGACAGCCAGAATCTCAAGTTGGCTGTTCTGCCCTGCCCATGTGTGGGTCCAGGGCTGCACTGGAGCTGGCTCAGGGGAGCCCTACACATGGTCTGTGGCCTGGAGCTGTCCCAGCTCTCCTTGCATGGGAATTCCTTCCACCCAACCCCTTGGGCTTGGGAATAGTGGACAGGCATGTGCACAGTGCCATAAGCAGATGCTAATGATGCTTTGCATCTGAGGACTGTGAAGTATTGTAATGATGCTTTAACAGAGCTCAGCAATCAAGCTCTAGAGTGTAATGAAAACAGGAATACGTGTTTAACAGAGTCAAAAAGCATGTAGAGAGCAGCCTGAAAGTGATTCTTCACTTTAGGGCACACACATGTAAATACACGAACGTGTCACTTGACTAATCCCTGACACTTCAACCCAAGCACAAACCCTGTGGCTGTGGCACGTCAGCCATGGATGGAAGGAATGCAGCAGGATAGATTGGATCCACTTTCCAGATTAAGATCCTAATCTTGCAAATTGAAAGAGGGGAAATTTAGATTAGATATTAGGAAGAAGTTTTTCAATGTCAGGGTGGTGAGACACTGGCCCAGGTTGCCCAGGGAGGCTGTGGCTGCCCCAACCCTGGCAGTGTTCACAGCCAGGTTGGCTAAAGCCTTGAGCAACCTGCTCTGGTGGGAGGTGTCCCTGCCCAGGGCAGGGGATTGGGGCTGGATGATCTCTAAGCTCTATTCCAACCCCTTAACATACTATGAAATAGCATAAGGCTGTTGAAATCTGGCAGTTACGTGATGTCCTCCATGCAGTGTCTTCCTCACTCCACAGGGATCAGCTCTGCCCTGGTGTCTATCCTGTGCCCACTGGGATCACAGCAGCTCTGGGAGCACCAGGGTGCCAGGCAGGACCCAAGCAAAATGCATAAGGCACCAAAGAGGATGACAGATAACAAAAAGCTAAGTAGACTAGTGGAAAAAAAAGTCTGGCTCTGGGTATTTCACCTGGAATATTGCCTCTGCCATTGAGTTGGTTTTGCTGGCTGGAGATGCAGCTTTGATGCTGTTGGTACCCTGAGCATAGTTTTGGCATGGCATTTTCCTTTAAGACAAAAATTAGCTGTGAAGTGAATGAGAGTTGACATGACAGATTGTATCTGCTGTGCCTGTTGGCCCCAAAGGCAGTCATTTGTGGTTTAAAATTCAGTAATTATGTGTGTACACAAATGTTTCTAATGGGCCCCAAACTGTCAGCAAGGCAGGGCACCATCCCTGGGCAATGCAGCGAACACGGGAAGTAAATAAATGAGAAAGCACTGTGAGGTGCACCTGGGTGGAGAGGAATATCTAGGAGAGAAACCTCAAGCTGGGGAACAGCCACAGATTGTCCTGTCATGAAGATTTCTTCCCAGAAAGGGTGGTTAGACACTGGAATGTGCTGCCCAGGGAGGTGGTGGAGTCACCATCCCTGGAGGGGGTTAAGGACAGACTGGACACGACACTTAGTGCCATGGTCTAGTTGACATGATGATGCTAGTTAATAGGTCAGACTTGATGATCCCAGAAGTCTTTTCCAACCTGATTCATTCTGTTATTCTGTGAAGATCACTTGGATAAGTCTGGCTGTAGTGAAAGAACAAGACCCACGTGGAGCTTCACAAGGCTTCTAGTGGATGGCGTCCCTTGGGTTGGAACTGGCTGTCTTTAAGGTCCCTTCCAACCCAAAATATCTCATGATTCTTTGATTCTATGAAGGCTGGTCACCTCAGCTGGAGGAAGGCCCTGTCCTCCACCCAGCGGGGCGGTCTGTGCAGGAGGGAGCTGCTAACACACAACTGCACCCTTTGTCTGGCTTAATCTGCATCCTGACTGTGTCTGAGGCGTGGTCTGGCTCTAGTGTGGATTTCCACTCTCTTTTGAGAGCTGATTCCTCTCTCAAGTCCAGCAGAGACCCCTGAGCAGGCAGGACGGGTATGGGGCAGCGCCTGGTTTACGAACCACCGCTGCACCTCTGCTTCCCTGGCTGCCTGGTGCCTGCTCTCACTTGTACAGTTATTACAGGAACCAGACAGAATGTTGCCTTGAGATATGATTTTCATAGTGGGATAGATTTTATTATAGCAGCCCTACAATACCAGCTATTATCATTTTGATTATATGCTCCTCTCATTTGCACTAGTGGAACATTATCTGTGGTACATTCATTATTACTTTATAAGAAACTGAAACTACATCCTTAAGATGAATTGTAAGGAAGGATTTCTATTTCCTCAGATAGATCCTTTGGCTGAGAACATTAAGTGGCAAACATTATTTGTAAAAGTTTATTTTATTTTATTTACGTAAACTCTAAAAGAAAGAAATAACATAGATATTTCTAGCAGACAGAAAAGCCTGCGGCTAGTGGCAACAAATGACTGCAATTTAGAATTCATGTACTATTAAGAAGTTCTGATTAAAATGTAAGTTCCTTTGGAGGAAGGAAGTTGGATAAATGAGAGTCTGGTGTTGGCCCGGTGGGCATCGACGAGCTCATGGGGGCCAAGGGGTCAACAGCAGCTCACAGGTTCCTTCCTCCCCCTCACCCCAAGGTCTGTGGAGATCAGAGCCATCACAAACCCGAGGGCAGAGGGTCAGGAAGGTTTGTGTTTAATAGCCCAACTGGGTTTAGAGAGATGCTGGATCAGCTGCACAGCTGGTGAGCATCCCTCACTGGAGTGCAGCATGTGCCCACGGGTGAGACCACCTTGGGCTGTGTGTCCATAAACAGCCTTTGCCCCGAGGAGTTTGCTCCTCACCTTTTCTCCATGTTGTCCTCACCATGCAGGACTTTTTCACTGTTAGGGTGTGGAGGCACTAGGATATTGCCCAGGGAGGTGGTGGAGTCACCATCCCTGGGGGTGTATAAGAGGTGTCTGGATGTGGCACTGGAGGATCTGGTTTAGGGTTTAGGGGTTCCAGCAGCGACAGGTTAATGGTTGGACTTGATGGTCATAAAGGTCTCTTCCAACCTTGATGATTCTGTGATGCCTCATCCTTCTGCACACATAGGAAGGGAAAACCTCCAGCCACAAGGACCTTTCCCACCTCTCTTGGTGCAGGTCCATCCCTGCTCCCAAACCAAACTGTCCCACTTCTGCCCATAGTATCTGGGCACAAATCCTGACCTTGTTCAAGGTCCAAAACCTCCCATGACTGAATACAACTAGATTTTCACAGGTCCTGTGACTGAACCACCTGACTCCTGAGGCATTCCATATTTCTGTGAAGATGTCCCTTCTCATTGCAGGGACATTGACCTGGATGACCTTTAATGGTCCCTTCTAATCCCAAACATCCAGTCTGTGATTCAGGACTTGGCAAAGGTGCTCAACTGCCGTGGCCAAAGGAGACTCATCACTCATGTTTAAGGGGCATCAGTTGTTTCAGCTGCAACAGAGCAGTGAAACCCCAAACTGTGGGTGCAGCTGAACCATCTCAGGGAACCTGCTGATACATGAAGGCCATTGCATCTTTAAGAAAGATAATTTGTGTCTTCACTGGAAGAGCTCACACTTTGCTGTATAGATAAGAACATTTTCAGGTTGATTGCAAATCATAAATATTTGATGTACTATAATTACTAGTTCTTAAGTATCATTTGCTAAATTATTATTATTTCTATTAAATGCATAGAAACTTGGGATGGAAGAGCGAGTTAATGCAGTAACACTTCAGCACTGCAGATCTGGGTTTGTGGAAGGTCAGAAGTGAACTTGGCTTTTGATTCTTTCCACCTACCTGTCTCACAAACCACTGCAAAAAGGGGAATTGGTGCCTAGGTGATCCCAAACTTGGCAGGACAGAAGTCATGGGCATGTGGCACAATTCAGGCAGTTCTTGCCTACATAATGCCCAATTCTGGCAGTTACTTCTAGTCTCTGGAGAGCCAAATTCATCTAGGCACAGAGAGCTTTTAAATAGAGCATTAGTCATCAAACCTGTCTCACAAACCACTGCAAAAAGGGGAATTGGTGCCTAGGTGATCCCAAACTTGGCAGGACAGAAGTCATGGGCATGTGGCACAATTCAGGCAGTTCTTGCCTACATAATGCCCAATTCTGGCAGTTACTTCTAGTCTCTGGAGAGCCAAATTCATCTAGGCACAGAGAGCTTTTAAATAGAGCATTAGTCATCAACTTCAAACTGCCAGAGGGCAGGATTGGATTTTATTTTAGGAAGGAATTCTTCCCTGTGAGGTGCTGAGGCACTGGCACAGGTTGCCCAGAGAACCTCTGGCTGCTCCATCCCTGGGAGTGTTCCAGGCCAGGTTGGATGGGGCTTAGAGCAGCCTGGGCTGGTGGGAGGTGTCCCTGGCAGAGGTTGAAAATGGATGGTCTTTAAGGTCTCTTCCAACCCAAACCAGTTTGAGATTCTATGAACTAGTAGAAGCTAAAAACAACAGTAATTCCTGTGACAATAAGGGCTGAGGTCCTGCTGTGCTTTTATGCTCCCCTTTATTCCACCTGCTGCATCATCATCATCCTTTACTCTCTCTCCTTTCTCAGAGCCATCAGTTAAGTGGATACAACAATTCCTCTATCATGGGTCTGTGATAAGGTTTGGCTGATGTTTGCAAAGCACACAGAGATCTCTGATAGGAAACATCCTGCAGTTTGTTCACCTCCAGGCTGCTCTGAGGAGCAGGACATGGGCACCCCAGCAGGACAGAGCCAGAGGTGTTGCTGGGGGATGAATCACCTGTGGGTCTTGAAGTCCAGTCCTTCTCCACTCCAGCAAACCCAGTCTTGGCCCTCTGTGAGGCCACTCATAGCCAGATCTCTAAATCCAAGTTATTTTTCCCATGTACTCCATCCACCCAACACCAAAATTCCCCGCTTGGTGATTCTGGGCTTGAGCTGGTGGTGAGCCACAGGGTGCAGCTGCAGGAGATTTCTCCTTCCTAGGCATTACATAGTGTCCTCCAGCCACCACCCCAGAGCTGGGCATGGCAGTGGCCCCAGGGGTGGCAGAGGTGGGTGGCTGCAGTCCCCTCTGTGGCCAGTGGATCCTGGATCTCTGGAGTTTGGTTGGTTTCTGTCTGACCCCTAGTGCTACCCGAGTGCACCTATGCAGCAGCTCAATTATTACTTACAAGTTGGCAAACAGAAAGAAAATATTCCAACTAATCTGGAATAAGTCAGATATACTTTTTTTCACCTCTGGGGAGATTTTCAACTATAACAATGTAGCTTTGAGCTTCTGACAGATGCTAATGAATTGTTGTTTACATGTTTGATTTACTGCCTAAACAAAGATAAGACATGCTCTTGAAAACACATTGAATGCACAATCCAAACACATCCATTAAATCTGTCACAATAAACATGACAGCTTTCTTCTAACCTAACAACTGGCATGCCTCATTTACATATTAATGAGAAAACTGGGATCAGTCTGCACAAATTGCTTCTATCTTGCGAAGGGGAAGCACTGACTGACAGTGCAGCTCTCTCCGTGGTGTAAATACAACAAGTAAATACCTCTGCCATCTTAATGGATTTTATTCGTATTTGCCTCTTTGGTTCCACAGTTATTGATTAGTTGTCGCCTGTGAACTGCAGTGACAAGCACAGGGACAGACATTAAAAGAGTTCCTACAGCTTCCCCCATGCCTGAGGTGTCTGCTGGGCTTTGGGGTTGGCATTCCCAGAAGGGCTTGGTTAGAGGCTGGATCTGCCTCGAGGACCTCTCTGGCCTCCATCACCACGGGGTACATGTCCCAGTGCTGCCAAGTGCTCTGCTAGCCTTAAAACATGCCATGCTGTCCTTAAACCTCTGGAGGATGAGACATTCTGCAGGTAGGGAAACAAGGCACAGAGGAAAGAGTATTAAATAATCCAATCCTGTGCCATTTCAAATGGGACTTGGGAACTAAATTCCTAGAGTTACTTGGGTTCCTCATTCTGCAGAGGTTGTACCAGAGTTTGCTTACCCCAGTGCCATTAGCATAGCAGTGGCATCTAAATAACATGGAAATCTGAGCTTCAGGCATAGGGGTATCTATAAAAGAGGGGTTTTGGACCTGGAAGCTCTGAAGTCACATCGCCATGGAGTTATGCACCATCTAACACCTTTTTTTTTTCAGTATCTGTAGCCTACACCGTATTTTAGAATACTAAACCCTTACTTTATGTATCTAGTTGTCTACAAGTTAGATATCTGGTCCCAGCTGGACGTCTGGGCTCTCTGTGCCAGTGCAGAAAGCTCAGTGTCTACACAGGGCACACCATGTCACCTACATCTGTCCCCAGCCTCAGCAGCACTGCCCTCCACTGCCTGTGGAGGAATCCCAGGAAGCCTCATCCAACCTTTAGACAGCTAAGGGAGACAAGATTAATTGCACCTTCAATGTCACTGGCTTTCAATCAGGTTTACACCCTGAAGTGCTTAAATTACCTTCCAGAATGGCACTTAGCTCTCTAAATCACCAGCTACTTCTGGAAAATGGACTTGGAGCCATGTATAGACACGGTGCCACGGTGCCTTGTGCTGGGGAA
>NW_008656148.1:18999-26685 GCF_000695815.1 Acanthisitta chloris | reverse complement strand
CAGGGGATGCTTAGGATCCTCAGAACCAGATCCCAAAGTACCTTATGGACTCCAGACACAGTACTATTATAGATCCCATATCAAGGGGTCACACCCTTGTACACCACAGTGAACCTGATTTTTTGCATACCCAGAGGTCGTTTCAGCAGGGCCATGGGAAGTTTCATGCTCCAGGTCCAAAGCAACACAAATCCAAGGTGCAATCCCCAAATCCAGCCAAAGCCTGACTAGATCAGGAGGAGTGGTATAGATTTCAAATCCATATTCCCAACAGAAACAGCTTTCAGACACAAAACTTCTGACCATTATGTGTCTGTCTGAAGGCCCTGGAGAGCTCTTTGCAGAATTCTGATCTGCCTCGAGTTGTACACTTAAGACATAGCTTGGGCTTTGGATGTAGAGAAGTTTTCTCTTGTAATAGTTTTCTCTAAAAGGCTGTATGAATAACACCAGAAATGATCCAAACTCTTCCAAAGGACTCCAGGGAAATTAATGCACTCCTATGCTTTTGTTTTGAAGTTCAATTTTTTTTTTTAGTCTCAGTGAACTATTTCCTTCCTATAAAACCATGCACACTGCTTTATTCTTCTGAGGCCCAACAGAACCAAACATTTCAGAGGACTAATTTATCTCCTGAAAGTTATAGTCCTATTTCTAGATTAAAAGGGCTGTGCTCAGTTACTCTTGGCTATAGATTTCTCCTCCTCCCCTCCGAGACTCCGTTATCTGACTCATGTCTCCAGACGTTAGTGCTTTGCCCCTGAAGTAGTCTTTCATCTGTTTATGGCTGAACAGTTTGTGTGCTACTGGGGCACGGCATAATAGCTGAATTTATATTAAATAATTAACATCAAATGAAACAGATTTTGCTGTAAATGTTATTCCAATCCTGCATCAGGGAGCTACATTCAATGGGATGAACACACCCAGAGACACCCAGAATGGAACAAACCCTCAGCCCCCAAACTCTCTCTGGTGGCAAAGACCTTCACTCAGGTGCAGAGGTAGATCCCCCAGTTCAGGACAAGCAGTAAGAGCTCTGGGGAAGTCCATGGGGTGGCTCCAAGAATGAGCTATTGCTCAATCATGCTGAGCAGAATTAGTTGTGAACAACACACAAGCAATGAACTGATTTAATTTCACTGTCAATCAGCACGGAAAAAGGGCCAGCATAGCGCAGAGAGTCGCTTCCCTTCAGTCTGAGAAGAGCTTTGGGGGAAATATTGTAAATGTCATAATACAATATGTTAAATATAGTAGTTAAAATACTGTTCTGCAGCCAAATTCTCTTCTTAGGCTCACACACAACTCCCACAGCAGGAACAGGAGCTGTGCAAAGTAACCCCAAAGGAGGAAAATCTGCTCTGGGGAGGGAAGGAGGGTGGTCAGCATGTGTGTGTCCTCTGAACTGAGTGTCAGCAGGGACCTGTGGGTCTGAAAATATTCAGGATTACTTTGGAGGCTAAATGTAATGGGAAGAAATTGAAAGAGGGAAATTTAGATTAGATCTTAGGCAGATGTTTTCCCTGTGAGGGTGGTGAGACACTGGCCCAGGCTGCCCAGGGAGGCTGTGGCTGCCCCAACCCTGGCAGTGTTCACAGCCAGGTTGGATGAGCCTTGAGCAACCTGCTCTGGTGGGAGGTGTCCCTGCCCAGGGCAGGGGTTGGGGCTGGATCATCTCTAAGCTCCATTCCAACCCCTTAACATACTCTGATACTAATGAGGAATAATTTTGGAAGACATTTCTAATCTCATGCTCCAGGACACTGGACTGAATCCTAGGTCAGAGCCAGCATTTCTGCCTCACTGTACTAATGAACCATGGACTAAGTAAGCACAGGAGAGAAGCCAAGAAGACCCCAGTCCTAATCCTGATTTTAACACTCCCTGTTTGTGGTTGTATGCAGATGACTTAAAGCTGCTTATCCCACACCATGCAAAACCTTAAACATAATTGTGCTGCTAAGGGCAGCAGCTGTGGAGAGGCTGAACACAAGGACTGTGCTTCCCATGTTCTGTGGTTGTTCCTTCTTGTCTACAATTACAACAGCTGCACAGGCAGAGATTTGCTGAGGCTGAGGCTGTGGCTAACCAGGGGGCACGGGCACTGCCAGGTCCCTGCCTCCAGCACTTCCAACACAAACAGCTCCAGTCAGGCAAGGCTCAACAGGTGAATGAGGCCAACAAACAGGGCAAAGCTTTGCTGTGAAAGTAGTTAATAAACACAAATGTAATCACAGAATCATGGAATGGTTTGGGTTGGAAGGACCTTAAAGCTCACCCAGTTCCACCCCCTGCCCTGGGCAGGGACACCTCCCACCAGCCCAGGCTGCTCCAAGCCCCATCCAACCTGGCCTGGAACACTCCCAGGGATGGAGCAGCCACAGCTGCTCTGGGCAACCTGTGCCAGTGCCTCAGCACCTCACAGGGAGGAATTTCCTCCTAATATCCAGCCTAACCCTGCCCTCTGGCAGTGGGAAGGCATGAGGCAGAAGAAGACATTTATTTCAGTTTAAAGACACTAGATAGAAATAGATAAATATTGTTCTCCTGGTAGTGATGGTTCTAGGTTGTAACTTAGTCTTCATAACCACCTTAATCTGTAACCACAAAGAGGAGCTGACTCCACTTCCTCTCCATTCAGGGAACGGGTGGAGTCACCATCCCTGGAGGTGTTCAAGAAACAACTGGAGGTGGCACTTAGTGCTCTGGCCTAGTTGACAAGGTGGTGTTAGGTCATAGGTTAGACTTGATAGTCTCAGAGGTCTTTTCCAACCTAAATGATTCTGTGATTCTGTGTAATTATGGGAAAACCAAAATGACACCAAATGTGTCCTCATCCCTACTTTTCCCTCCTTACTCCTGCTCCCTGTAGGGGGGTGCCAAGGGCATATTGTGCAATATTCTCCATATTTGATCATGTTCTTTAGTGACCAGCAGCAAGCCACATGAAGCAGAAGCTGCACAGTAGTTAAAGGGCATGGAGTAATCAGCAGGTTTGGACTGTGAAGGAGGTGTGAGACCACTGAAGGGAGGTATGAGTCAGTACAGCTCAGTGCAGTGTAAAGAGAGGAGTAGGGAGAGAGAGGCACAATCCATCCTTTGGACCTCTCCTATGTAAATTTGTCTTATCCCTTTAAAATCCATTAATTTTTTTTTGGAGTTGACATACTGTGTCAAATGAGTTCTATGATTTTATGTGAAAAAGGGGTTCCTGCTATTTGCTTTAACTGCTCAGAAGTTTCATGTGGCAAACACTTATTCTTAAATTGAGTACCACATAATCGCTCCCATTACACCTCCTCCATTGCCACTCAGGCTATTACAGATCTTTATCATATCTCCCCTTCAATCATCTCGTTTTCCGAGCTGAGGGGGATACAGGAGAACAGCACACAGCATTCAAGAGGTGAGCACACAAGGATTTATCTCCTGGCTTAATGATGTTGTGTGGTTTAGAGGCATTTTGCTGCAGTGGTCAAGGTCTGAGGGTACAGACGGAACAGACCTCATAGGCAGATGTAACACCTTTTATTGCTCCAGCTTAGCTGGAAAAATGAAACGAGCTTTCAGACACACATACCTATATATTCTAGTTGCCTTTCTGGCTGCCTATGAGCTCTGACTGATGTTTCTTCAAACTATCAGCAGTGGCTCTCAGATCTCTTGGCTAAGTGGTGAGAGCTGAAGAGGAGCTCATCAGTGAGTACAGAGTGAAGGTTGGGGGTTCCCTTTGAGCTTAGCAGAATTGAATTCGATCTGCTGTTTTGCCACAGAGTCATTTGGCACCGTGAGACCCTCACAGCTCTCTGATGGCTCTGCCTTTGACTTCTGCTGCGTTTTGTATCACCGTTTCATTACTCATCTGTTTTCTGGAGGGAATTTGTAAAAGGAGGTGAACAAAATGCAGGAGTTGAATTAGTTTGTGCATTTCTTCTGCACTAGGGCACAGGTATTGATGGGCATAATAGCTACTCAGAATGAACAATCACTCCAACATGAGAGTTTTTACCGAGGCGTCAGCAGCTCTTTAAAACCACAGTTCACACATACTTTCTCCATGCTGGGTCCTGATCATTACAGTTTCCAGCTGAGCAGCTGTCAATTTGGGCTTACCTCACTTCCAGGATCCCAGTTGGGAAAGCCTTGTTAAACTCTCACATTGCAAAGCAATCAACCCTGTTTGTTTGTTTGTTTGTTTGGGATGATTTGTGCTTTGATTAGGCTTTTGATGTTACACTGGTTAGGGTGAGGTGCAAGTAATCTCTTGAAACAGTGCCAGCACTAAGTCAATATTTCATTAAGACTCATTTATGAGAGAGCTGATGAAGGGCTAGAGTGAGGTCTCTACATGCCTCATATGCATCTGTGTGGGTAGGCAGCTGATTGTTTAGAATAGATTCAGATACTTGGTGTAGTTTTAACTGGTACAATTCCTAATGTAGGAACAGGCATCATGATACAATGTGGTTTTATGGACAAAATTTAATCTGCTTCCCTAAAAAAATACAAAGTGATTGCAAATATGTGAGTGAAAGCCATTGCTGTTGCTGTGTCTGTACAGGCAGAGCTGCACAGAGCAGGGGGAAGTTTGCAAGAAGAGCCTGGGCAATATTGAGACCAGGCTGTGCTGCCTGTGGCAGGATTTATTTATAGCAGTTTTGGCAAGGGCATATATTTCCTCCCTGGCTTTTCCCTTACACTCAGTCTCTTTGCTCTCTGTATCACACACAGCTAATCCACACTGTGGGACTCACTCTTGCCAAGGTCCATCCATGCTCCACACTCAGTCCAGGCACCAGCCACCAGCCCTGGCTGCCACACATGGCTCCTGCTGCTGTGCTCATCCAAGGCAGCACAGTGAATGCAACAACAGATTTTAAGACAACGCAAGTTGCCAAAAAGTAGATACAAACCCAAATGCAGAGCCAGCTGGGAGAGATAAACAGCAGGAGTACAGGCTGGGAGCATTGCAAGAGCTCTCTGTGGCAGGCAGTGCTTGCTGGAGGGACACTGCCTGTTTGCTCCTCCAGACTCAAAGGAGAAAATGTGTTTTGCTTAAATGAGAGTCCAGAGACACCTTTTTACCTCAAAAGAGATTCTTCTCAAACTGAGTAGAAACATAACACACTGTTTGAGTCAGAAGCACACGAGTAAGCTGTTGGCCAGCTGAGGAAACATCCACACAATGAGCTCCTCAGCCTGTACCCACTGACAGGGAAGGCTTGAGTACCACAGAAAGCCTCATGTCAAGAGAAAAATGAAGTGAAATGTAACTCCATCCCTGACAAACAGTTGGCACCGGTGCTGCTGGGGAAGATTAATGCCTCCCTTCTCCTCACCTGCGCCGACACGACGTTCTCTGACACTCAGATCTAATTGCAGGAGCTGAGGTGTAGGAAATGTCACCCTGGTTTCAAACACTATCAGATAATCGGTCTGAGATGATGTGGAGACAAACAGGAGGTTAACAGATAGGTCTTTATCCTCTGCTTGTGGAAGGAGCTCTGTGTCTGGCGATAGCGATCGCTGTGGTATGCACTTTCCTGTGCTGGGAGGGAAATCATAGACTGAGGTCAACATACTCAAGGAGATGCTGCCAAAATATGTATTTCCTTTCTCCAAACCTTTTTTTTGAAGCAAGGTCTCATGCTGGAGACTGTAATTAATAAAGGAAATATTTATACAGTGTCACAAAATTTACCAGTCACTTTATAAACACAAATGATCCATGTTCCCTGTCCCAAAGCACTTACAGTCTAAAAAAGGCAAGAGATAGAGAGCAGTTTAGATGAGGGAGAGAGAAGGAATTATTAATGGTGAGAAGGAAGAGGATGGGTTGCAGGGAAGGCTTTGGGAGAAGGGAAAGCCTCATCATGGAAATCGAGGAGGTTGTGAGGCAAAGATGGAAAAGTTGAAGCTGAAGGCAGAAGTGTCTTGAAGGAGCAGATGCAGATGTGGGCACACATCTGGAAGCAGAGGTTCAGGTGGCAGTACTGGTGGAGTGAGAGCTGGAGAGGTCTGGAGGGGCAGACGTGGAGCAAAAGACCGTCAGGGTGTGGCTGACACTGCATGGAAAGGATGAGCACTGGAGAGCCTGGTGAGGTGGGAAAGGTGCTGGACCAAGGGGAGCTAAGGGAAAGGTGGAGAGACAGAGATGGAGGAGGGAAGAGAAGACATGGAGTCACTGCTGAAAATGCTGAATGAATGTGCAGTGGAGAGGAGAAGTAGGAGCGCACAGCGCTGCAGGGAGGAGAGGAAGCGAGATAAAGGAAAGGAAGTTCAGGCAGCAAGAGTTAAGAACTTTGCCATTGATTTGGGGGACAAAGGAGGAAAATAAATAAGAATGATAGAGAAGTGAGTGGGATTAGGGGAAGTGCTGAAAGATAAGCACAGCAAGAAGGTAGAAAGCAAAGACAAAGGCGAGCAGGCAGCACGGGGCAAGAATTAATCAGGGCCAGGCAGCTGGAGGGGACAGCAAAGCCACCAAGGAGCCCAAGCCGCTGCTGACATTGTGGGGAAAAATAAGAAATTAGGATGATTTTCACATAACTGAGCAGTAAAACTGGGGCACTGCCACTACCCCCAGCTTGATTCAGCCCCACTCGTGCTGGTGGCAGCACCAGGGAGGGATGGCAGTGAGCACTGAGAGATGACACTGCAGCTCAGCGGTGAGACTGGTCCTCATCCAAAGCCCGCAGAGCTCAGGCACTTCAAATATTCAGGAGTTTCCAATATTCCCTTGGAAAGATAAAGTCTATGTATGTCAGAGTTTTGAAGTAGTAAAATGCCACAGTATTTTTAGTCTTTGTTTGATCAAAGAAAAATGAACCAGATAGACAAGTAAAAAATTACCCGGGAGCTGAAGTCACTGGTGATGTCTTTTATTGCACTATCGTACAAATAGGAAGGATGTTCTTTTCATCTGACATAATGAAAAATGTATACCCTTTTCAAACTCACTGCTATTAATTCTGAAGTTAGCCTCCCCCCAAAAAAAGCCTTGACGTTACCTAGAACTTGACGACTTCTGATTAATTTAATAGAAAAAAATCTCTTGATATCAAATAGCAACTCCTGCTCGGGAGAAGGTGAAGGGAATGTGAATTTTATTTTAAACTCATCTATTACCTACAAGTAATGATAAAGAGCAATTTTCAGACTTTTCTCCTACTAATATTTATTGTTCATATTAGATTAATCGAGATGGAAGTGTTCTCATAAGAGGCAGGGACAGATCTCTCCTGAGTGGGTGCAGCTCAGAGCTTTATCCAATCAAGTAGGCAAAATAAGACTTTTATCCCAGGTGAAAAATGTTTTCTGCTCCAAAATGCCCTTGCAGCATGGAGGTGTCAGCCAACGCTGGGGCTGCATTGTGCAGAGTATGGAGGGCACCTCGAGCAAGACATTCTCCACCATCCCTTGCTAGAAGTCCAGTTTGGGACCAGAAACAATGTGGTGATGGTGGATGACTGGGGTCAGACAGCCACAGTTAAGTGACTTTCCCAAGGTCTCAGGGGAAGTCTAGGGCAGAAATAAACCCTGAAATCAGATCTCTTGGGTCCCATCCAGTTCCTTAACCAGAAAACTCTCTTGCCACATCCTGTGCAAGCAAAGCCTACACGGTTGCAGCAGCTCCTGCTCTGGTAACAAGAGGCTGTGGGTCTCCTCTGGGGTCTGACTCTG
>NW_008656148.1:1670-18968 GCF_000695815.1 Acanthisitta chloris | reverse complement strand
CTGAATGGCCAACAGTCAAGCCCTGAGGTGCATTCACACTAGGTATATCCATCATTTTGCATGATAGCAATGAAAATGAATCCCTAGCACACAGTCCTTAGTGGTTTGACCAGTGATGGCCACATCCAGCCTGTGTCTCTCACCTGGTTAGTGTAGCTTTACCCTTCAGTGAGCAGAGGCACATGCCTTCCTTCTGAGATTTGTATGGCAGTTCATACAGGTTGCCTTTGAGCTACTGCTTGTCATAAACCACATTAGAGTTAGTGGGATGGGGATAAATAGAGAGAGGGGAAATTTATATTAGATATTAGGCAGAAGTTTTCCCTGTGAGGGTGGTGAGACACTGGCACAGGTTGCCCAGGGAGGCTGTGGCTGCCCCAACCCTGGCAGTGTTCACAGCCAGGTTGGCTGAGCCTTGAGCAACCTGCTCTGGTGAGAGGTGTCCCTGCCCAGGGCAGGGGTTGGGGCTGGATGGGCTCTAAGGTCCATTCCAACCCCTTAACATACTATGATACTATGAATTTTGAGCTGAATCCGGAAGACGAAAGAAAATCCTTCCCAAAATATAGTTTAGGGACATACTACCGCATCCAGAAAGTATTCCCAAACAAATGGGACAGTTCCAGGCTGTGCCACTGGGTGGTATGTGATTGAGGTGCAGCCAGAGAGATCCTAGGGAAACAGTGCTGACTCTCAGGGCAGGTTCAGTGGAGAAGTTTGCATTCACTGCACTGCAGCCATGAATGAGATGGAATTAATGAATTTACAATTTGTACTTGGGAATTAGTTTGGTGGTAGACCACATATCCTTGCTTTTGAGTGTGGTCACCATGGGTTGGAACACCCCATCCAGAAGCTGAAGGCTTTTGCTGCAGTGGGTAGATAATTACATTCATAACTTTATAGTCAAGTGAATGCTGGAATGAAAACCCCCCGAGCCACAGCCTGAGTTCTTGGGATACTGAGATGTGTGGAAGCAAGGGGCAGGATAACTTAGTGTCTTGCTTTTGTCTTAAATTTGCATCAGAAATTATAATTTTATTAGAACTAGACTTAATACAACTGCTCCCATTGTTTAAACAACATCAGTGTGAGGAGGTGACTGTAAGCAAGAGGCCCTTGGAGTGTGGGTTCTGAGACATACAAACACCACAGCAACAAGGAATTGCAGGGTCTGACCATGCTGAAAAAATCGGTGGGATTTATTTTGGAGCTTTGAAGTCCAAATTAAGAGTATAAAATAGTCAAATGGCATGGCTGGTGTAAAGAAAGTGAACATACTGTGTGCTACTCTGTACGGGAAGGGGTTTTGCTTACATGCAGTGTGGAAACTGTCCCTTCCCAGCAATGTTAGTCCCCGAATCAGGAAAGACAACCCCCACACCACCATTTGCATTTTGACCCATGCTTTCCTGAACCAGGGCCATGAGACTTGCCTTTCACTTGCATTTATATCCCAAAATGGGTTGAATTGGTTCCTCTCGACTTTTTCTCTGTGTGACCAGCACCCTGGGCCACCAGCTAATTGCAGCTGCACAGGTGAGCAGTGGGGTCCAGGAAGGCTGGAAAACACAGACCCCATGGAGCCTCTCCTGACACCAGTTTGGGTGTGTTAAATCACAAGCCAAAATGGGAATCGAGAGATCCAGGGATTCATACAGCACAGACCTCAGTGCTCCAGATGAAAGCCACATCCTCTCTCCTGCTAAAGGGCTTTGCAAGCAAATCAGGTGTTTATTGTTCCTTGCACTTTCATGGTAGGAATCCTGCCTTCGGGTTAGGAAGATGAAGGAAATGATGTTCCCATGTTTGCATTTGATTTGTCAGCTGGGATGTTTTAAATATTTTTCTGTTCTGTACTCAGCACTGCTGAGAGGGAAAAAGGGTAGAAGGAGTGGAAGCAGCTACTAGATGTAGGGAGCCTGGATGTACAGATTGCCAAAGTTTCTTGCCCAGCCAGTGAAGCACTAGCTGTGCTTTCTATGGGCCTATCGCACTGGGTTTTTTTGTGTAAGAATAAGATGAAGATCTCCTTGGTGACCATTCATTAATCCTCCCAGCATGGTTGCTAGTCAAATTCAGACTGGTCTTCTGTCCCAACTCTAAATCCTCTCCCCAGGAAGGTGTGGACAGCATTGCTGTCAGGTGAGGAAATGCCTTTCAGGCGAGGGCAGGAGCCTGCAGCAGCCGCATCCCACTGACGCCCCATAGATCCAGGGATGCCAGAGGCAGGTCAGGGCTTCTCAGCACAAAAATGCAGCTCTCCCATCCGAAGGGTGATGGGCTGGACTCAGACCTCTCTTGTCAGAGGAAAGGACAAAGCTGAGAGCTCTGGACCTCCAGACTTCTACCCTCCTCTGACTTTTTCTGGGTTTTTATGAGGGTCACTCTACGTTTTGTTTTACGGAGCAGCACTGTACACACTTCTGTGTGCTCCAGTGGCTGTTCCTGCTTTGCAAGACTGCAGGGTCTTATTCCATGCTTTTCCTCTCTCCATATCCACCAGTAAGGGGGGAATGAGGGAGGAGACAGCTTTCTAGGAATTACTCTGCAGGAGCCTTTCCTGTCCACAGGCAGTTTTAGCAGCAGATCCTTATCCCAACCTCTGCTGTGGAGGTTTCCTGCAGGTGGAGGCAGAAACACAACATTTGCACATTTCAAAGACAGGGAATGTTTTATTTTCTATCAGTTTTCTTGCATAATAATAATCCCTACCACTTTACAGGATCCTTGTCATAAAAGACTTCTGGGATGGATTAAACTCCTTGGCACCTCCTCAGTGATTAATCAATCTCAACAGGCATTTATTGCTTTGTTCACTAAGGCGCAGGAGAGATTATCCCTTAAATATACTTGACTCTTTTGGTACCGTTCAATTACACCAAAAAGAGCCCCAACACATAGACAATTATTTTGAACTACTTCTCCAGCGAGGAGCAATTGATCTTTGAGAGTCTCTTCCTCTTCTTGTTATGCTGATTAATAGCCTTGGAGTTAGTCCCTGAGAGGAAAACATTTCCAAAAATAGATGACAGTTTCCATCTTCATATTTTAATCCCTTGAGGACCCGTTGCATTCACCACAAAGCCTTTAGGAATATTCCCATTTCTCCCTATCTTTTTTAACCTCATCATCTCCATGATGGAGCCACCCGGCTCCCAGTGCAGGGGAATGAAATGGGAATCCTTGTCACTGCTTCAGGCCACCTTGTGTGTGCCTGTGTCCCACAGCAGGCTGTCAGTGTCCTCATGGGGATGCACCATGAGTGTCTCACAAACCGGTGGCTGTGTCAAGGGAGGAGTGGGAGAACCTGGTGCTTCCCAAGCAACTCTCCTGCAGTGCTGAGAGAAGCAGAGCATCGCTCTTACTTACTGCAGAGGAAACTCCTAGGCAAATACTGACAGAAACCCTGGGAAGGAGGAGAGGGTAGGTGGTAAATAGGGGGAGGGCAATGCAATGAGTGGCAGCCGTGGCCTGGAGAACCCACTTTCCTCCTTTTAAACATGAGTCTTTTGGCTAATGGTACATTTATAGCTGCTCTCATGGCAAGCACATGTGTCTGGTAGTCATTTTGGGATTGTGTATTGTAGTTACTCTTATCCTACTCTTATCCTAGTTGTTTTTAATACATCCCATGCCAAATGTAAATAGCCAGAAGGAAGAGGTGGCTGTAAACCTCAGACCTTCTCATCAACCATGAACAAATAAAATCTACTGTATAAGCAAAGCAATGCTGCAAAAACATCCACTGGCACAAGGTGCAGAGTTGGAACAAGCTCCTCTCTGGAGCGTAAGCAACTGAGCTCCCTGGAGCTGTGCAGGGGTGTGGGCAGCCCTGGATGGGAAGAAAGGGATTGAACTTCCAGGGTTTCCACTACTGTAGCAATTTCAAGGGGGAATCAGCCCCTTTGGTGCAAATTGTACCAAACTCGGGTCCTGTTATTCTCTGCAACTGCCTGACAGGAGGTTGTAGCCAGGTGAGGGTCAGGCTCTGCTCCCACATAACGAGTGGCAGGACCAGAGGAAATGGCCCCAAGCTGTGTCAAGGGAGGTATTAGGAAAAAGAATGAGAAGTGTTCACAGCCCCAAGCCTGACAGAGATCGAGAGGCATTTAGCCAATGCTCTCAGGCACAGGGTGGGATTCCTGGGGTGTCCCGTACAGGGCAGGAGTGGGACTCAGTGATCCCTGTGGATCCCTTCCAATTCTGAATATTCTGTGATTCTGTGAAAAATTTCTTCACCAAAACAGCTGTCCAGCCCTGGCACAGTTGCCCAGGGCAGTGTTGGAGTCACCACCCCTGCAGGGATTTAAAAGCTGTGTAGATGTGGCACTTGGGGACATGGTTAGTGGTGGCCCTGGCAGTGCTGGGGAATGGTTGGACTCGATGGTCTCAGAGGGCTTATCCAAGCTCAGTGATTCCATGATTGCATGAAACCCTTTGCTTTCAGCAGGGCAGTTCCCTGGCTGTGCCTGGGCTCGGGGAGGTGTGTGCTCCTCGTGCCGAGCGAGCGACGCTGCCACACGTGTTTTCCCTGTAAAGGAACCACACGGTGTCAGTTTGCAAACCAAATAATGATCTTTTGTTACTTTTCAGGAAATGATTTTTAATATACTTTATTGAGGCGAGGGAAAAACAATTTAATTGTGAGAGCTGCTATGAACCATATTTAAGCTCTGAAGCAGTAAAGAGAGTGTTTTCAGATAAGTTATGGTTTTTAATCTAAGTTAAACCATTATGTACATAAGCACTATGTTTTTGCTAGTCTAATAACTGCCAGCTTGGACTTAGCAATTCTTTTTTTATCATCTTTTTCGTCTTCCAAGACCACTGCATTTGGACTTTCAGAAATACTTTACAGTTTATTTGTCTTCATTTCTTTTCTACGTTGTGCAGTGCAGTATTGTATTCTTATATCTGAGCATGATTTCCCTCAGCATATCTCTAACTCACTGGCTTTCCTAGGACTTTTGAAATGGCTGAATAAAATTCCTGCTTTTAAGTGCATCTCATCTGTCCTGGATGGCATCCAGTGATCTGTTGTTAGTTCAACACTCTGATTAATAATTTACACATACTTTACTAGCACTTGAAATGAAGTTTGTTCCCTGCAATGATTAATTACTGAACGAACAGTATTGAAAACATATTATTCTCATCATTCATTTGGGGAGATAATCTTGGTAAAACATGAAATTAATTATGTGTCAGCAATGGAGAGGGTTTAAGATTTACATTGATTTCCTGCCCCTTGAATAACTGTCCTTAGGTTGGAAGAAAACCTCTACAATAGCAATTTCATATGTGAAATTCATATGCAAAAAAAGGAGAATATTTTAAGGAAGAAAACTTGTCTTTTTAGTTTATCTGTACCTAAACATCACATCATTGCACGTCCTTCCCAGCAATTTATGTATCCATTGTGCCTTTCATGCGAAGAGGCAGAAATGCTTTACAACCACTCATTAATCCATGTTTCCCAACAGCCCTGGCCATAGGTCAGGTCAGGGTGCCCTGCCTGCAGCACAGGCAGGTTGGGCACAACTGGGTTAAGACAGGGAAGGAAAGGGCAGAGAGGAGATGAGATCTGTGCTGCTTCACCCTGAGCTCAACTCACAGCCAGGTCACCCTTGCAGGAATATATTAATAACTCTTGTTTATTCCCACATCCAGCAATCTTTGTTATTAAAAAATACATCAGAGCACATACTCTGTTCCCAGCAAACAATAATGCAGAGACTGTAATTTGAGCACAACTTTTTTTTCTTAAGCATTTTCTCCACCTTTCCAGAGAAATGAACATTTCATCTCACACTAACCACTTCTCTAACCACTTGTCAAGTGCACTCCAGGGATGACTGTGGTCACACTGCACAGCAGCTACTGGCATGGCCCAGTAGATGAGCACAGGTTGGGCACTGCAGGGTTCAGGGACTCCAACTGAGTTGGAATTTATCAACTTTCATTCTCAGTCTTCTCTGGTTGATTCTTAATACCCTTTACCAAGTCTTCTAGCAATATTGACTCAACACTGTGAAGTTTAGAGTTAGCCCCACCCCACAGAAGGGGAGATACACAGCTCATGACAGCAAACACCAGGCTGGAAGGGCAGCAGCCACAGAACAGCCCACGGAATGTGGTTCTTCTCTCCTGCCCAGGCTGCACGAGGCTGGCAAACAAGGCTCACGTGTCTCATGGCTTGCTCACTCACATGCTCTTCTCCCAGAGGAATGGCACTTAGCATCACTTCCAGGCCCTCCTCTCCCTGCAGGATCTTCGACCAGCTTCAGCCTCCAAGATCCCATCCCTCTCTGGAGTTCTGAACTATCAGTGGTAGGAAGACAGTGTTTTTCCTTAGGGTGTTTTCACCTGTGTCAGTTCTCTCCCAAATACATATTCAGTATTCCCAGTCTCTAAAAGATCTCATATTTTCTGGATTCTGGGCCTTTCAGTGTCCTTCAAGAATTTTATTGCAGTCAGTGGCTCTCAATCCACAACCTCAGCTGTGCTGAGCCCAAGTCGTGGGGTCAGTGTGCTGTGAGCAGCTCTGTTCTCACAGAGACACTGCCACCATTGTCTTCCAAGCACCTGCAGGTTTGGTCTACAAGCAAGAAGATCTGCACAAAGAAGTCCAACACTGAGAATATCTGTCCCCATGTGGGAGAAGACACACTGTCAAGTGCTACAGCCATTAGTCCTGGTTCAATTGCTGTCCCTCTGGCTCTTGCTGAGATCACCCACCATATAAACACTCAGTATCTTCACTTCTACCACCCATGGAGATGTTTCCAGCTTGGCTACAGGAGTCTGCACATGCTAATGGTGATTTCCTTCCTCCCTGGACAAAGAGCTGCTCTCCCAGGGATGGTTTGCACTGAGCTGAACGTGTTCTTTTAGCAAGCAAGGATAATGAGATGTGACCGCTAAAAAAATTGGTGCTGCCTAAAAAACTTGCTGCCCACACATGAGTTTATCTCTGGGACATGACCAGTAAAAAAAATCAATGATGAAAAAATACTTTCTTCAGGACTAAATCCACAAGCTTTCAAACTCCTCAGGAGGCTGTAGGCCAGGGACACATTCTAATGGGAGAGAAATCAGTGCTGCAGTCGTGTTTCTGCTCCGTAAATCAAACAGGCATTGTCTTTCTCCACCTAAGGCAGCTTATGACAACGGTTTCTACCAACACCAGCCTCTGCTGGCAGACTCCCTGTCTCTTGCTTGCAGATAAAGATTACAATAGCATCTGGGTGGAGGCCTGGGTGACGAAACACTTCCCACAGCATCCCTTAGGAAGTTTTCTGGAGCCCTGGCAGGCTTGCCTGCAGTGCCCAGAGGGCAGTGCCCCTGCTGGGGTTTGCAGCATCCAAGCAGTGAGTTGTCATGGCTGGAGGAAGGGCAGAGCCTAACCAGGGGCAGGTGGGTGACGCCACTGGTGTTGGCTGCAGGGCTCTGCCATCACTCTGCAGGCACAGAGGAAAGTGGGGCTTGTTGCTGCCATGTACAGTTGGGAAAACAGAGATGCTGAAGGACTGCAGGGTCATGTCCAGCCAGAGAGGACTTGGTGCTGCTGCACGCTGAGCACTTTTTCCAAATCAGCCAAGTCCTTAAGCGTGTGAGTAGCCCTAATGAAATCAGCAGGATTACTCCCATCCTTAAAGTTAAATGCACACAGAACTGCTTCTCTGGACCAGAGCCAGGAGACAACATGGTGCAGAACCTGGGGAGGAAATGTTGTGCCAGCATCCCGAGGGGCTGCTCCCATCCCTGAGCCCCAGAGGTGGCCCTGGGTCTCCAGCACCAGATTCTGGCTGCACCCACAGCAGTGCCTTCCTTAACTTCTCTGTGTCAGTGCCTTGCAAAAGTTTGGGAACTCCGTGGCTAGAGGAGCCACAGGACTCTGTCACCTCACAGGACTCTGTCATTCACCTGCCCTGGGCAGGTGAGTGCTACCCCCAGACCGTGACACAGCAAACTCTTGATGCACTGCTTGTCAGTCCTGCTGTCAGATACACTCACAGTGCAGTGTAGTCACATTTTTCCCTCCCTGACCCTCAACATCTCAATTTTCTGTCTGCCTTTGAAATCTTGGCTAATTAGGAGGCTACATGTTCCCTGTGAGACTGGCCTTTTGTGCAGAGTTTGTAATTAGAGTGACTGTGCAGTGCTCTATTAATTGCAAGAATTGTGATTTTTAGATTAATGAGTTAATTGCTAATATCTGCATACGACATTCCCTCAAGATGTATTACATTACAGTAAATAAACCTTGTGTCTGGAATGGCAGGCATTAAAGGAAACTGCCCTGATTAGTTTGGATACTTTAGATAGCTAAAATAATATTGACTCAAAACACAGTGTGTGTAAAACTGGATTTTAAAGGCTTTTTCCGCCCCCCAGCTCCTTTGCTAGATAACGTTTATATTTGATAGCTCACAGACAGGAGCTGCTCTTCCCATAGAAATCCTCCAACCCTCCCCAGCTCCACAGTGGGATCTCCATCAAGCATCTCCAATTACATTTTGAATCTCCTTTAGACTTTATCCCAAATGCTGCATCCTGTCTTTATTTCCTCCTGAAGGATGCTCCAGCAGCCTGCAGCAGTTACTGCCATCCCTCTGCATGTCTCCACCACGCAGGAGCCAGGGAAAAGCTGAAGCTGCAGAAGTTGCAACAGGATGGAGGGAATTATCCATATTTAAACTCCCAGGCTGCTCCTGCTTAACGGTTGTGGAAAAATCCCACTGGAAATATAACAGCCAGAGCTAGCCAAGACCTTGGTAACAGCTGAGTGATTTTCATCAGACAAGTAGCTGTTTGCTGAAAAGTGTAATTTTGGGACAGCTGAAACTATTTGCAAATTCATCATGATTTCAGGAAACAGCCTCATGGAGAAGAAAAGCCCCAAATGAAAAAGTTTCCCAGTTTGATATTTTTGAGATTAAGAGTTCCTTTTTTTATTTTGCAAATTAAATTTGGGTTAGGTATTTATCTAAATTAGATACAAACCTGCAGAGAACTAATGCGAGCGCTGGTTTGCACAACACAAACCCTCTGGGGTTGGCTCTGAGTAGTTCTTTCCTCTTTGTACTTTTTGTTTATTTGTTTAAAAAAAAACCTAGGCCCTACCCAAAACAATTTCCCAGGGTTTCAGTTTAGGCTGAGTTATTCACAGGAGTTATTCTCTTACTTGGGGAGGATGACTTAATTCCAGTAACAAGCTTGGCTCAGTATCAATATCCAATAGACTTCTCAGAGGCACAGAGGAAAGTTTATCTGGAAATATGTCAATGCATTTGTGGTTTTTAGAACTCCTGTTTGCTCGTGCAGCTGAGACCCAGTGCAGCTGAAGCACTGAAGGCTGTCCCCTGGCTCTCCCTGCATACCTTCCTTCTGGAAAACTCTGCTCCTTACCGACTTCCCAGGGAGGCACCAGACCCCAAAGGCAGCTACACTGCTCAGACACATCTTCTTAAGTGTAAAAGTTCTGCTTTTGTGCTGCTGCAGTGTGAGGCTGATGTGGTGGAGACTAATTCCAGCAAACACAGTCTTGTATTAATGGGTTTGGGATGTGTTTGGCCTTGGGGTGCTGAAGGGAAGCTCTTTCTCCAGGCTAATGCAGCATTCAATTTGGGCTCTGTCCTTCAGCCTCATGTGCAGGCAGAGCCGAGAATCTATTTTACCAGCACACACAAGTGCCCAGGCTGCAGCCCTGGCAGCCACCCCAGCAGCTGTGGTGACCCCAAGGTGGGCAGAGGCAGCTGCTGGCACTAGGCACCTCCAGATGGGAGTGTGACAGGGCACAGATGTCCATTTGCTCTGGGCATGGCTGGGCTGCCTCGTGGCTCCCCTAAAACCAGCCCTTCCATCTCACCTGTCTGCTCGTTTGCTGGGAAACATCAGGAATGGATGGAGGAGGAGGGCTGGGTGTGAGGTGCTGGGGCCAGGGGAGAGGGATCTGACAAGACTGCTGCTCTCCAGCTTCCTTGACAAGAATCGCTCCAGGCTCAGACCTTATAGCTTTAGCTACCTGACTTTTAAATAAGATGGTTCGTTACAAGAATTAAAATTTCCTTACAAAACAGCATTAATGACGATTGAAAAATCCTCTTCACCTGTCAAAGTATTATTTAGTACACTGAATTCATCAAGAATGTGTGGGCCAAGGAGGTATGAAAGAGGACGACAAAGGAGTAGTTGACTGCCAGCAGATCTCCTGTAAGGAGCTGTCTCTGTGCCTGTCCCTCCCCTCTGCTTCTTGTCTCCAAGGGGCAAAGATGTACCTCACATGCCTTCACTGGGTCTGGGTTTGCTTACCTGAGAAGAGGCACCAGGCACAAGCAGGGGAGAAGCTAGCTCTTTTTCCCCTAACAAGGTGTGTTCACTGAAATGTGGAAGCTCACTGAGGCTGTGACCACGTGGACACTGGGCATCCTTGATAACCTTCTGCAGATACACACCTGGGAACCAGCACTGCTTGGGATCTGGATCCGTTTGGCTGTCACCACGGAATCCACAGTGCTTGTCAAAATGTGACACAGAACAGGATCGGAAACTTCTGTTCCTGGAATCTCCCTGAAACCATGGGAGAAGACCATATGTACTAACATGCAGGAGGCAGCAGAAGGTTGGTTGTATCACATATCTTCATGAAGCTGCTGGAACAAACAGGAGCATCCATCCTGTCCCTGTCTTTTGTGAGATTTTTGTTGTTTCTGACCACAGATCCTGGGCATTGGGCTTTCCTGGGGATTTAATGCTGAAGGTTGAAGGCATCTCAGAGGTCTTTTCCAGCCCTAATGGTTCTATGACTTCTCTGACTGCCCTTTTCTGAAGTCTGTTCAGGAAATTGGAACATGAGACCAGATTTTCTGTGCCTTTTATCTTTCTCTTCAAAAAAAATTGGATTCCTACAGCTTATTTACTGCCAACAAAAAGGTAAAAATGCTTACTTAGAAACTAAGGTCTGGTCTTCACCTCAAAGGTCTGTTGCTTTGATACCGTTTCTGTTACAGCAGCAAAAACCCTTGTGAGGACACAATCCAATCACTAAAGAAACGCAGACACCAGTGCAGCTTGTTCCAGTTTGGAAAGTAAAATAAGCAAGATGGTACAGGATGTGTTTACACAGTATAATTATATCACAGTAGGACTCCCAGTCTATAACTGTTGTGGTTTAAAAACCCAGCAATCCTCTCTCTGGCTGTCACTGCTGCGACACTGGTCCTGTTTTCAGGTGGATTGTCCTTTGCTTCAACACATGCAACCTGGCAAGGAGCAGCTTTCGGCAGGGTTGGCTGAGATTTGGCTTTTCCATAAGAAACCCTTCTGCCAAAATTCAGAATCATAGAACCATAGCATCATCAAGGTTGGAGGAGACCTCTAAGACCATCAAGCCCAGCTGTTACCCTGTCACTGCTGTAACCCCTAGATCCTAAAGCAGATCTTCCAGGACCAGGTCCAGACACCTCTGAAACACTTCCAGGGACAGTGACTCCATCACCTCTCTGGGTAAAAAGAAGAGGAAGGATGAGTACAGGCAGTTTTGCTGCTCATGCATGGATGGAATCACTAAGCTATTAGTGTCCAAAGGAGGGACATGAAGATGGTGAAGGGCCTTGAGGAGAAGCCATGTGAGGAGTGGCTGAGGGCACTTGGTCTGTTCTGCTGGAGAAGAGAAGACTGAGGGGAGACCTCATCAATGCATACAACTTCTTCACAAGGGCAGTGCAGGGGCAGCTCTGAGCTCTGCTCTCTGGGACCAGTGACAGGACCCAAGGGAATGGCCTGAAGCTGTATCAGGGAAAGTTTAGGTTAGATATTAGGACAAGGTTCTTCCCCCGGAGGTGTTTGGGCACTGAACAGCTCCCCAGGGCAGTGGGCACAGCCCCAAGGCTGACAGAGCTCAAGGAGTGTTTGGCCAATGCTCTCAGGCACAGGGTGCACTGTTGGGGTGTCCTGTGCAGGGCCAAGAGTTGGACTCAATGATCCCTGTGGGTCGCTTACAACTGAATATTCTGTGTGAATCACTCCCAAATGCCCAATCACCCTCTGAGACAATGTTCCCTGTTTAAATTCCCAGTTAGAGGTGGTGTCAGTCCCATCTGGTGACCGTGCCCGTTGCAGGAGCTTGTGTTGGGTGGCTGTGGGTTATTTAGATTGCAGCAGCAGGTGCAAGGCTCACCCAGCTCAGTCCCCTTTGTACTGCACCGACACTATATCAACACCAGGCAATCCACGGGCTCTGCCTTATCTGCATTTCCCGCTCGCTCTGGAGCTGACACCACGCCTGCTACATCTCTGGTGACCACTGAGATTTAAGACACAATTGTACTATCAATGAAATGCAACTTTTGCCTTCCAGGCACTTATATCCTCGGAGGGCCTCGTGCAGGGCTGTACTGCTTCAGTTTTATGCCAGTAAGTTCCTAATTAGCATAGCAGACTGCAGCCTGGTGCTGTGGTGAGTGGGAGCTGGCCAGGGACTGCGGGAAGCAGCTCCTCCTGACCTGCCCAGGGACTCTGCGTGAGTCACTTCATCTCTTTTCCCCAGGTATCTCCTCTGACTCACCAGCCATGCGCCGTGTGGGTGCTTTGGGACCGGGATGATCTTCCCAAGGACAGTCAGGCTAAGGAGGATGAGGTCAGATCTGCTGGCTGGGCTAGCTCTGCTCTGCCTCACCCCTTGTCTCTAACAGGGTCGCTGTGGGTGCCTTGGGGCACACTGATAAACAAATATCCCTTCTTGCTTCCAACAGCCAGGAGGATTCCTTGGACCCAGGGCCCACGTCTAGCTGGCCATGTGCAGTACTCACTGAGGCACCTGTATCCCAGGAGTTTATTTCAGCCCTGTTTGACCCACGATATAATTTGTCCCTACAGTATTTTGTTGCCAGGATGTAATTTTGTATCACCAGAAAAGACTCATTTAAAATCTGATACCTAGTGCTGATTTGATGTATTCTTGTGTTATAAGAACTCGTGCATACTCATTCCCTATTCCCTCTCCCACGCCCTTGAGGGTTTCATAGACATCTGTCATTCCCCCTTTGGCCAGATCTTTTGCAGCCAGATCTCAGATGATGCCCCAGGCACGACTGTAATTCAAACAGCGAGTGACAGCTAGAATATGGCACTGTGAGTTGGGTCTGAGGAACACAAGCACACGTGTTTCACTCCAAACACCAGCAATGCCCATGCAGAGCAATTCCCAGAGCCCCAGCACACAGCACATTGCCTGGAAGGCCCAGGCCACCCTTTCATTTTGTAACCAAGCTCTTTTCCGTTGACGTTATCATGTTAGAGCTCCCAATAACTGGCTTACAAAACAATAACACGTGGAATTAGAGACTGGGTGTGTAGAGTTCCCCATTAAGGTATTGCAGGGCCCTGGAAGGATAAAGCCACTGAAGCAAGCTGGAGTTTATGGAAGGTGAAGGTTGAGGAAGCTCATGGCAGAGAAGGGGGAGGGAGTGGGAAGGGCTCTGAGTGTCTTTATCTGATAACTGTTTGTTTAGAGACACCTGGCACATACATCAAATTAGTGCAACCAAATGCCCTTCAAACTTTAAACCAGACAGATTGATTCAAGAACCTTTCATTAAACTTTCCTGGAAAGATTAAACATCAGCCATGTGTTCTATCAGCAGAACAATTCTGCTCACGTGGTGATGACATTAAGATGTTTCACAGAAGGGGCATGCAAACATCCATGCTCTCTGTGAGGCTTTTCTCCACACTTGTAACTCCTTGCTGGAGAATATAAACCAAGTAAAATGGGAGTAAAAATACCCCCAACAGCTCTGCAGAATTATTTCACACACATGCAGGGGGTGAAAAATAAAACCCCACAACAGGATTATCAAAAAAAGCATTTTATTGTCTGTTTGCATCCTTTGGCTCATGTTTGCAAAGAGAAATGGGTTTGGGAATTTCCCCCTGGTGCTGAATTCAGTGCCTGTAGCAGGGCAGAAGTAATATGTGTTCCCTCATTCTAATCATCAATTCCATTCAGGAGTTCTCAGCATGCAACTCCTTTTCCTTCTCAACAGGAATAAATTTGCCAGGCAGGGATAACACCAACATATTATGGAAAACATCACCCAGCCCCTAAAATTCGTGTGACTGTGAAAATCAGTCAAAATCCCTGTTTCATTTAATGCGAGGAAAGTACAGTACCGAGCCCATAGTTACAACACGACTGTTACTATCACAGTTGCTGTTGAATTAAATTGGTTTATATGTATTGTATGAGAGGATCTGCTGCTCTTACAGCTCACTTGTTGCTGCAGCTGATGCCAGAGGAGGATTAGTGTCCTCTGATAGCACATGTGGGTGCCCATTCCCTGCCAGCAGCCCCTCTGCCACCCCACGCTCGTCCCCCCCAACACAGCCACATCCCTGCACTCCAGACAGAAATATCACACCCCACTGGAGCCTCCTCTCCCACAGACCCTGCAAAATGCAGCGTCATGGCTCCAGGAGGGAAAACCTGACTCGGTAACCTCCGCTGAGCAGTGCACAGGAACAGTAATATATTAACACCAGGTCGTAGCCTGACAAATGCTTTTAAGACGGCGTAAGGCAGCGCTGCCATAAACCCAGCCCTGCTCTCCCTGCCCTGGCTGCTCCTTCCCTCCTGCCTCTGCCTCTCCCTGCACCAGCACGTGTCCCATGAGGCTGAAGGCACAACCAGGCTGGGGAACGGATCCAGCTCAAAATAAGCTTTTTTTCTTCCCCCCTCCCAGGATTAGTGTTCAGCTGGATCCGTTCCCTGATCCACTTCACCTTGCAGCTGCACAAATGCTGGTGCTGGCAGCGGGAGGAGGCAGGGAGGGCTGGGAGCGCGTGGTCGGGGCCCAGAGGAGCCAACTGCTTCTGGAGGCACTTGCAGCAGCAGCTGAGTGCAAGGGCTGGTTGTTTTTTTTTTTATGGACTTGGTTTTCTTTCAAAATTAGGAAGAACTGAGAGAGTTTCTGCCCAGACTGCAAAATAACCCACACCTTTCCAACCAGGAGCTCAAAGTACTGCATGGCCCTGTGGCATGGGATGTGCAAGCTCTGCTCCCATAGGGCAGGCAGGGAAAAGAACAGGGGAAGAAGATCTGGGACCTCCGGGCCCTTACAGAGCACACACAACCACCCGTGTCACTGTGGGGTCAGAGCCTGGAGGGCTCAGCACCTCAGACACCATCAGTGTAAGATAAATGAGGGTCATCTCCTGTAAGAAACCCACTTGAGATCCTCCCATGGAGAAGCAAAATTACTGAGAAGTATTATTCCTGGCAACCTCCACACTGAAACCTGTCTTGATGGTTTCTCTTTCATGATGACAAGCAAGATTCACTGTGCTTTTAAACCAGAAAACAAAAAAAAAAAAAAAAAGAAAAATACATCCACCCTCCTCTCGCTGGGATCCCACTGAGAGCTTGTAGCTTGAATGAGTCCTTTTCACTTGCATTAAGTTGCTGTTATGGTATGAAACTCCAGGTCTGTGCTGAAAACCTTTAAATGCGTAAAAACCAATGTTACAGGAATTAAATACCAAAACCTGATTCCAAAATGGGGGAGGGAAGCTGCTGATCCAAGATCATACACTGCCTTTAGCAGCAATTCTTTTCTGCTGGTGCAGTCCTTCACACTGGATGACATCCTCACAGTAAAGAATACAGAACGTGATGTTAGCCACCCTCTTAATGAGCTCACTTTTACAGGATTGATATCAAATGTTGGGATTTTGACTTCCCACTGGAAGTAATTGTGCTCAGTGGTGCTTGTATAGCCGTGTCAGTCTGGGGTGAGATCAAAATTATAAGACAAACAACTTGTCTCCTAAAGCTCAGGTACGGAACAGTTTAGCAAATATGTTTTGGAACAAATCCATCCCTGGTTTGCATCAATCACAGGAGTGAAATGAAGGATGTGCATCTCTTAATGCATTTTAAACTAGAGTGCTAATATTAAATGCATTTTAAAGTTCAACTAGAGTTCTGATATTAAAAGCAGAGTACAGAGGAAAAGAAACTAACTTGTTTCTCCAGGCTTCAAATTTACACTCAGAAAAATCTTTAAGGAAAATTCCTGGCTGGGTTCATATTCCTGCTTATCGCACTGATCCTACAGACAGGTGAACCAAACTCTAGACTTACATTCCTAGAACAGAGCTGGTAGAAAACAAATGTTTGCTGCCACCCATTTGTGAAAGAACACGAGCACCTTTTAAATAGAGATGCCTCTCGTAATGATTATCCATTACAAACTAGGCAACATTTCTCTTCAAATCCAGTTACATGTGAAAAACTGGTAAAAAACAAGTGGGGTATTGGCACCGGTGCTGGATATTTGGCATTGCTCACATCCAAATTTCATTACTAATGATCGAACGCGACTCGGAAGGATCGAGGAAGGATTTGTGTCTGCCTGTTCCTGCATAGCGCCGAGTAACGAAGTTGCACAAACACTTGGAGCAGTAAAATAACTGGTCTATTCTAGTCAACAGATACTCGCTCTAAATCTGCAGAGAGAGATGCTGGCACTTAAATTTATGCACTGAGAGTCATCCAGCTGAAGTCACTCCGACTCCTCGCGCTACATAAAAGCGACGCCGGAGCATCGTCTTTGCAGGATCAAGGCCCACATTTGCATCTGCAAATCAACCTCTTTATGAAACCCAGGCTGTAAATTCTGCTTATTTATTTATTTGCTAGCTCCTTGCGAGGTCTTGAGCCGTACCAGTGTAGCAGGAGGTGCTGCTCTCAGGCTGACGTGTCGGTGAAGTGTGGAGGAAAGTGTGACTGTGCTGGCTCGTGTGACGGGCGTTCAGCTGCTCCGAGCAGCATGTGGGTCAGGAGCTGAACATCTCCTGCTCCCCTGAATCCACTGCTCACAGACACCGAGTTATTCACACGAGAAGCATGTAATCCCTTACTAAAAATAATTCCAGATTCATCAAACACAACCAGTGCACACACAAGGGCTACAGACTTTATTTCAGGAAGGAGTTGTCCTGCAGCGCCGGGCGAGCAGCAGCATTCCAGCAAGGGAGGTGAGCCCTGCCTGGCAGGGAAAAGGGGCACCGTGTAAACCCTGCGCCCCAAACACCCAATTCCCACACTGGAAGGACTCACAGGGAGTGCAGTTTTTGAAGTTCATTTAGTTTCACCAAAAAAATGATGCTGGGAGGGCTTGGCTCCTAATCACTGCCAGGAACTTTTCCGTGCAGCTACTGATAGGTTAAAATAAATAGAAGAGAGGGAGAGGTACAGCTTGGCTTTGCTTTGCAGGCATCCCTCATCCACTA
>NW_008656148.1:289-1642 GCF_000695815.1 Acanthisitta chloris | reverse complement strand
GAATGCACAACAACCCCCAGTTACTCCATCAGGACGGGTGCCTCAGTCTTTAAAACAGGGATAGAGGAGATGTGGAACCTGCTTTTTGGGTACCAGCCTGCTGCCTGAAACACCTGTCCAGAAATGGGGTGAAACACAGAAACAGTGTGGGGGAAAGAGGCCAGAAGAGAGGTCTGGGCTGTGCCTGCACACAGCAGAACGATCCTCCTCCTTTGGGCTCTCACATCTTTCCCTTGCCCCAAGATTGCTGCTCCCAAGCTCTGGGAAGCCGAAATACCCCTCGCTGAATTTTACACAATCCACCGAGATGCTGGAGGAGCCCAACCTCCTTCAAGGTTGGGCAGCAGCTGGCTGGAAGTTTTTAAAGCTGCAATTTGAAGTTAAACTCCTGTCGTTTCAGGCCTCCCACCGACCCCACCATGTCTCTTCTTTCCGAGCATCTCATTACAAAGGCTATTTCACACTTGATGAATGTTCGATCGCAATCCAAATAGTTTGAAGAAAAATCCACATGCCTGAGGATTGCCCCCTGCTAAACTCAGAGATGTTTAGCTTCAGAGCTTTCTCCTTTACAACCTGTAACCTAATTGCTCTGCTAATGAAATAATTATTTGCATCTTTGGCCTCAATGTATGTCACTACTTTGTTTATATCACAAACTCAAGGTTATTTATTAGCAGCAATTACTGTGTTCCTGCCCCTGTGCCCCTATACATTGTATACACAACGTTTAACAAAGCAAATTGGGTAAAGCAAAGAGAGATGTGTGTTGTGGCTTAAAACAATCCCCACTGCAGTGCCATGGGCAAGGCCTCGGTTGGTGCAAATCGCTCCATCCATCGCAGCCCACATTCCAAGTGGGAAGGAGCTGCCCATAATATTTTGACAGTTAGCAGTGCTGCTAATGATGGAAATCACTGCATGATTTATAATCTATAAATTATATTATTTATAATCTATAAATATGGATATCGTATGGATATCAGCATCGCACGGAGACGGTGATTTTCATGGGGACGTTTCCTGCGGGCAGGCAGGGTTTTCCCTTCGGAGGGACTTTTGCCAAAGGGAAAAGTGCAGAATTAGATGCATCTTCCAGCTGCTCAGTTTTGCTAAAATCTACTCGGAGGTGCCTGGCTGTAGTCATCACGCCAAGCCTGGGTGTCCCGGGGTGACCACAGCTGTGACCATCTCAGCACCAACACCGTGGGGAATCCTGGTGAGCCGAGGCCACGCGAGGCTTCAGCTCCTGTGGGACAGCAGCAATAGCCCTGGCAGCAGGTGCTCGGGGGAGAAACGATGGACGTGGTGTAAACACACAGCGCTCACAAAATGCTTGTAGGAAACAAGATC
>NW_008656148.1:0-233 GCF_000695815.1 Acanthisitta chloris | reverse complement strand
GACAATCGATCCGGTTCAAGGGTTTTATTGGAGCAGAAAAGGAATGTGCCGCTTCCCAGGCTGACTGGAGAAGCACGGGATATATACATATATAAAATGCAGGAGGCTCGATGATTATACAACAAAAAGATGGGATCACCACCTGCCCACATTCTTGTGATAAGCAGATGAAGAACGTCTGTCAAAACACTAATTCCCCAATCTAGGGGGTAACGCGGAATACAAATATCTGC
>NW_008656147.1:0-3285 GCF_000695815.1 Acanthisitta chloris | reverse complement strand
GAAGAGAAGAGAAGAGAAGAGAAAAATGGAAAGACTAAATAAAAAAAAGGAAAAGGAGAAGGAAGATAGAAAAATTGTAAGGGGAAAAGTAAAATGAAAGGCATTACAAGAGAAAAGCAGAGAGATCCTGAATTTTGGGCTGACCAAGAGACCAGAACTGTACATGTTCTACTGCCTCTTGTGAATCTTGTGCCTATCCAGAAGGAAATGGTAATTGGCAGACAGAATGAGCCACTGACAGACATGTTCTCATCCATTAATCTATCCAAATATCTGTCATAACAGAGTGGAGAGAGGTAGAAAATAGCAAGAGTAAGAGAAATCTAAATTTAGGTTTAGTGTAATTTTAAACCAAAGACAGCTACTGCCTGAAGCAAAGACCCAATTACTAAGTGCCAGATGTTGCAACTCAGAAACACATCTGTAGCATGGGAAAATAAGTAGGAAATCCTCTCAAAGATAAAAATGCCAGATGAGAAGACATTTCAACATTTAATTAATTTTAGAACATATGGTTATGCTTTCAGAAATGCTGAGTGTGTTTTGAACAACCTAAGCAGAGGGTGTTGACCAAAAATAAGTTTGTTTTGAGAAGTAACTGTTTGCCACACAAAAGTAAACAGGGATTGTTTATTTGAAATAAAAACATGAGCGAGGTTGGTTTTTTTTAATTAAATAAAACATGAGAAGGATCCATCTGCTTACTTGCTGTGCATTGACAAAACCTAGGAGTGTTAAAGAAAAAAAAAAAAGAGAGACAGATCTATCTAATGTGCAGAATGTGCAGTAGGCAGTCAGCCAATTCCATCTCTGCTAGGAAAAAAGGAAAGCCACAAGCTTCAATTTCCTTCTGTCACACCTAGAATTCTCACTAGAAAATTGTATCTTTTGCACCATTTTCAAATATCTGAAGGAGGAGGGAATTATTCTGTCAGGCTCCCTGTCTGAAGAGCTAAGTCAAATACACCACATACCTTGCTCAAGGATCCATTTGAAGCTGTGGGACAGAGCTCACAGGAAATGCTATGTCCCTGTGCATTACTGTTTGCATTTCACTGCTGTGACTGCACATCCTCATCATACTCATGAAGTATGGAATTGTTTTATCTTATTATTTCACTGTGGCCTACTGAGTTCATTTTTATAATCAAGATATGGTTTTAGACTAAGTTGCTGATCTTTTTGAAAGGTTCTTCTCTTCTAGTGGTCTAATTTTATCACTAGTCAGCTGATTTCTTACATAGTGGTCATTTATATTATTTGTCAGGGCCAGAAATGGGATTTGACTGAACTCATTATAAATTATTTTGGGGGAATCTGTGTGTCACATTGACATTAATGAAGATGTAGGGAGAAGAGGGTGAGATATGCTCTGTAGAAACTGATTTAATTTTTGAAGCAAGTGTATTGAATGCAACTAATGAACATAAACCCTAGAATTGTCTACCCCAAATTCTGCCATTTTGGTGATCTTCAGACTACAGGTATGTATCAGGATCACATTGACACAAATAGTTCTGGCCCTAGTTTCACTTTAAATAATCAAATCCTTCAATATGGCTACAAGCAGGACAATTCATAGAATCCTAGACCCATGAAGGTTGGAGGAGACCTCTAAGATCATCCAGTCCAACCATTAACCTGTCACTGCTGGAACCACTAAACCCTAAACCAGATCCTTCAGCACCAGATCCAGACACCTCTGAAACACCTCCAGGGATGGTGACTGCACCACCTCCCTGGGCAATATCCCAGTGTCTGAGCACCCTAACTGGGAAAAAAATGTTTCCTAACATCTTCTCTGATCATTGTGGGCTTTCAATATATTAAAGGGACTTAAAAGAAAGATGGAGACATTTTAGCAAGACCTGTAGTGACAGAACAAGGGAAAATATTTTAACTGAAAGAGGGTAAGTTTAAACTGGGCATAAGGAGCACATTTTATATCTTGAGGGTTGTGAGACACTGGGACAGTTTGTCCAGAGAAGTTGTGTATACTCCATCCCTGAAAATGTTCAAGGTCAGTTGTATGAGGCTTTGAGCAACTTAGTTTAATGGATGTTGTCCCTGTCCACAGGCAGGGCTAGATGATCTTTAAAGACCTCTTCCAGCCCAAACCATTCTTTGAGTCTATGAATATCTCCTAGATGCCTAGTAAACTGGAATTGTTTCCTCCAAAGAATTCTTTCATTCTAAAAGGTCTTGATGTATCCTAGCTAGAAGAGCTGTGAGACTGCTGGATATATAGGTGATCACACAATGTTACAACAAGAGGTGACAGGAGGATATAAAACACCAGTTCTTTTATGGGGTAGTGGAGGCCCTTGAAATGAGGGATAGTCTGGCAAAACTCCATTACTGACACTGTTTGAAGTCTTTAAAGAGACCAGAGCCACTATGTTGCACTAGCTCCTGTTCAGGGGTGGGAGTGGATGGTTGAGTGGTTGACTATCTCAAAGACCTTATCATCTAAATGGATAGGAAAGAAAATAATACTACATAGAGTTAGGACTATTTGTGTGTGGAAATGCAGAGAGAATATTGAAAAAACCAAACAGAAATCTGCAACTCTTGGAAATATTTTGCCCATTGCACTGACTGTGCTTCGGGGTCATAGTCATGTGTAATTCTAGGTAGTGATATCTGCCTGAAACACCCTTAGATTTTCATTTTCATATCCAGTTTTCTGAGCTGATTCTGATTCCTCAGTATATACAAAATCACCATCCACTAAAGTGTTTCATAATATCTAAAATTTCTCATCATCTTTTTTGATGAATCTGTGAATACTAGTTAGAAACCACCATAACACTTTCTCCTTCCCATGATGGACTCAAACTTACAGTACAGTGCAATGAGCATTTGCTGGCTATTAAATTTTAGTATAGGAAAGTTAATGTTGTGTACTTTTATCAAACAGACAATAAAGCTCGTTCAGATCATCAGCATTAAGAAAATTCCATCTTCTGGAAAATGAAGGCTATTTCCCCTGTGGATTTAAGAAAAAAATAAAACCAAACTCATACTTTTCTCCTGCTCTTACTTTCAGTTCTTCCATTCTTCAAAGGTTTTCTGGTTAAAAGAAAAATGAGCTCCCTTAGTTTCCAGAATGCATATTTTCTTTCAAGAAAGTCTATGTACTGCTGCTTTAAAATTAACTCTCACCTTGTGGCAAACAGAAACCGATGGAGCAATCACACTCCAGTAACTGCAGTTGAACAGCTTTTACCAACTTTTTGTTAGGAACAGGAAAAAATAATTAGAGAGTTGAGAGTTGGGGTCCTG
>NW_008656146.1:0-2214 GCF_000695815.1 Acanthisitta chloris | reverse complement strand
GCTCCTTTCCGCCGCCCGGCTGGGTATTGTCCTGCCCGCGGGCAGGAAAAGCCTCTGCCTCGCACACCATCCCAGCAGCAAAGGTGCCCTTTCCACCAGCACTGCCCTCTGGCCCCTCCGCTGAGCCTCGTCCCGTTGCCACCTCCCACGGTCACCCTTCAGCCGAGGCTGAGCGGCGACACTGCCCGTCCCAAACGCGGGGACAGGTCTGGGTGTGCCCCAATCCCTCCTGCTGCTCCTGCATCCCATCCCTTTGGGGCTGGCAGGATGGGCTGGACCCAGGGCAGCCACGTCTGCCTTCATCCAGCTCCAAAGCAAAGCACTGGGACCTGTCAGCACCCAAACGCGTCCGAATCGCCCGCAGGGACAGGGGCAGGGCACCCTGCACCATGCCAGCTTCCTTCAGAAGCAATCAAAGTGTTGTTCGAAGCTGCAGTTTCCACAAAAAGTGGGAAGGTACAAGCAAGTGCTGGTGGGGAGGCTCAGCAGTGAGAGGAGGATGTGCAGGGACCATCCCACCCCGTGGACTCAGGGCTGTGCTCTGCCCTGGGCTCACACCTGTAGCTTCCCCTCGTGCTGTTGTACTGATGCCAACACAGGAAATTCAGGGCCAAAACTAGAGTAGCTCTGCTCGATTGCAATGAAAAGTCCCATCAGGGATGGAGCAGACTGGGCACCTCAGGTACCAGCTGGTCCCCATGCCCCAGCCAGCCCCCCGGGAACCCAGGCCTCATGGGCCAAGGGGCAATCCCCCCTTGGGGTCCTGAAGCCCCCAGACTGGCAGAGGACAGGCCTCAGGGAGCTCTTCCTAAAGCTCCAGGCTCCTTTGGGCCCTTTCCCTCCCCAGGGCACGAGGGGCTGCCCTCCCCCCGGCTCAGCCGCGCGCTGCCGCGCAGCCCCAGCGGCTCCACTGGTGGGGCCGGGGCTGGACACAGGGAGGGCTCTCCCTGGCTCTCCTCCTGAGCCAAAAGACTGAGGTCATGAGGAATGTGAGAAGAACAGAGTCCAGAGCAGCCCTGGCCAGCACGACTTGATTTATCTCAGCCAGGCACGCTTCCCTCGGAGCTGTGCGCAGCGATAAGCTCTGAAGCTCAGGGTTGAGGCTGTTCCAAAGTTAAAGGGAAACCACTGAGCAAGCACACAGCTTCCTCCACTGCCAGCAACCTGCTGGGATTTGGGCATCTCACACGGAGCCAGCCAGTATGTGTGCCTGTCACCTGCAGTGTCGCCCCCGAGGCTGTGGCTGGGGCAGCAGGAGGTATCTGGGGCTCATCACACCTCCCTGCCCCATCCCCATCCCCTGCCCCGGGGCTGTACAGGAGGGTCTGTGCCCTGTGCCACCCTGAACCCACTCGCCCAGGCCACCCTGGCCACGCTGTCCAGGCTGGGGCTGCTCTCCGAGGCGCTGGATCGCAGGTGGGTGGGTGCTCTGGCACTTCCCTTTTCCAGAGAGGAAAAGGGAAACGCTTCGATCTGCTCAACAGCCTAATTTCAGGGCTGGACTGTTATTCCTGGAGTTGTCGTCACCACTGCTCCTTTTGGATGGGAGGCCACAGGGGCTGCTCAAGGCTCTGCACCCGCTCCAGCCCCTGGGGAACCTCCCTGAGCTCACACACCACCTGGACACGCACAGACTTACCCACATGGGGATCAGCTCTAGTGTCCCTCACACCTAGAGTGCTACAGGGTCCCTAAACCTCCACCAGAGAACACCAACCCCGTGCCCCACACCTCACTGCAGCTCCCACCAACACCTCCAGATTCCCTCGGGGCTGCTGACAACACGCAGGGTCAGCAGTGATGGCCTGGGCTCTCCCTGCTGCCAGGAGCAGGGCAGGGGTGAAAGGTTTCATTCACACTCAGGGTGCCTGGGCACAGTTGGGGTACCCAGGCACAGGGTACACACACAGCCCCACGGTGAGTTCCCCATGTACACATAGGGAGCACCCCAAACCCTGCCACACCCCTGTGCCCTCCAGCACCCCAGAGGAGCCTGCAGCAGCCTGGGGTGCCCTGTCACAGCCCAGCCCCACAGATCCTCAGCACCCGGGGAGCCCCCAGCACTCCCAGCCATGCAGAGCCCTCAGCATCTCCAGTCCTGTGGGTCCCCAGCACCCAGAGTGCCCATAGCACCCCCAGCCCGAACAGGTCCCCAGGGAGACCACAGCACCCCCAGCTCGAACAGGTCCCCAGGACTCCAGGGAGACCACAGCA
>NW_008656145.1:0-334 GCF_000695815.1 Acanthisitta chloris | reverse complement strand
CCGCCAAGGGGCTCTGTGCCTACCAGAGCTCTGTGCCCACCCCTGGGCATGGGAATCGGTGCCCACCAAGGGTCTCTGTGCCCACCAGGGACTCTGTGCTCACCCCTGGGCAGGGTCTCTGTGCCCACCACCATGGCCTGAGTCCACTCATACCTGTGTCTCCCCAGGGCCTACCTGGACAGAGCCAACAAGCAGCTGATGCCACTGGCCGAGGAGCTTCGCCGGAACGTTCTGGGACTCTTCTCCTCTGTTCTTGACCTGGGCAAGAGTGAGGGGCAACCCTGAGCCCCTCACTGTGCCCTCGGGACCCCCCAGTGCCACCCTGAGCCCATCC
>NW_008656144.1:0-1753 GCF_000695815.1 Acanthisitta chloris | reverse complement strand
CATTACTAATTTATATATTAACTATTATTAAAATATGTCCAATTATTTAATGAATAGCACTGATAAAAGTAATTATAATTTCTAGACAATGAATATAATCGTCAGTTACTACAAACAATAAATCAGTGTCCATGTCTCTACTTTCCAAATGGTACAGGTGTTGTTTCCCAAGGACTCAGAGCCACCCCCGGACATGGACCACAGGCTCCGCGATCCCTGCTGGAAACGCATCGAGCGGGTGAAAAACATTGGCACAACTCTCAGACACATCCACAAACCCCTGTTAGCTCTCACTTACGTTGGGTCTGTTGGGGCCAGGAGGTACCGTGTTCATTAAGGTGTACATGTTGTCTCCAGAGTTGGTTGAATCTGCAACAGAGGACATCGTTTTATGCGACAAAACCACCCACACCACATGTCTCCTTGTCAGTCTCCTGTGCCTGAACCCCCTGGTGCACAGGGGAAGGTTTTATTCCCCTTTACCCACTGCTGCCACTTCACGGAGCTGCCGAAGGGCCTAGAGTGAATACCTCGAGGCTCTGGGTTCATTCTCAAAGGTTTACAAACCATCTGTGTCTGCAACTACTTCATCCCATAAACCTTCTTTCTTGGAGTCTCCCTGAACTAATTCACTCATCTCCAACATTCTTCATAAAACACAAGTTTGTTCTTATCAACTCTTCCTGCCTCTGTGACAGATGATAAACAACTTCCCCTCACACAGACTGCAACTTAGTGGGAGTTTTTTATCCTCATCCGGTGCCAGTCCATATGACTTTTGGATGTATCTAACTCTCCAGTGTGAAGATCCTCACTCAAGTGGATCATCTGATGTATCTTCACGGTGAAATGCTTCAAAAAGCTCCAAAATGTCAAAACCCAGCAAAAACTGAGAGGAGAATGAGCTAAGGGAAGTCTAAACACATTCCTATGGGGACAACACTTCGAGTAATTTAAATACTGGTGATTCTGGACAATCAGCACCTCCACAGTATGAAAAGAGCTCCTCATTCTGTACCTAGATCCTCCTCAAGGCCATTCTACCTCCTTGCTTTGGAAAACAGAATTTCAAAACATCTTTTAGGCTGGGTTTTTTGTTTGCTTTTGATTTAAAACCTGGAGGTGAATTTAACTAAGATATTGAATGATATTTAATGAAGATATCATTAGTGCAGGAAGATGGACAGTAAGGAGCCTCCCAACCCTCCTGTGCTGCCAAGGACAGCAAGTAGAGTCAAACCTAGAAAATATAGACACAATAATTTATCATTAGCTGATTATGTAATTTCTGTACTTCCTAAAATCCCTTAGAGATTCATAGTCTCCATGGATATTCCATTACCTGCAGGACTAGGCATGATGGGTGTTCCTGGTGGACCTCCACCTCCTGGAGGACCCTGCAGAGAGCAAACATGTCACTTAGCATGCAATTAAAGATCAAGAACACCCAAATCCACAAAAAATACCATCAATGAACATCTATTTGCTCAAGTTTTGGCAGATTTCATGTCACAGATGTGCTCAAGGCTCAGAGCTGCTCACAAACCTCTCTGGAACACGAGTTCTAAGAACCTTTTGAGAATTTGCCTGAGGATTTTGTTCTAACCACCCTAATGGTTTAGGTAAGAGCAGACCCACAACATCTTTGTGCCTGTGTCTGCAGAGCCACTAATATCTCTGACCCACATGACAAGCTACAAATTCCACTTTGGTAAAAATACCAGAAGAGTTTAACACCCCCAAATACTACTAC
>NW_008656143.1:0-3661 GCF_000695815.1 Acanthisitta chloris | reverse complement strand
ACATGCCGAGCGGGCGGTCACGGCCCGGACCCTCTGCTATTAATCAGGAGCATCCCGGGCGCCTCTCGCTCGCTCCAGTTGTTCCACTCCCAGAGCGCTCAGGGCGATCACAACCCGCCTACACCCGGGGGACACCCGTCCCTGCCCCCAGTTCTTACCCCTTCGTTGCTTCTCAGGGCTGTTCTCCCGTGCCCAGCTTCCCTCCTCTCCCCTCTTCCCCAGCCATTGCTCACTCCTCCTCTGTCCTCCTGCCACGCTCTCTCTTCACTATCCCTTTAGATTCCCTCCCCTTACAGCCCTCAGTCATACAACCCTAATCATCATCTTTCTTTCTCCTACTGCCTCCTCCCTTTCCCCATCCTCCCCTCCCACAGGTTTTCTATTACTAAAGGGATGTAATTTGCTCTCTTTGATTCTTTGTTGACCAAAGGCTGCTCCAAGTCCTCCCTGCTGCACCCACTACTGACCTCCTTCTTGCTTCTTCAGGCAGGTGCTGTTCCTTGGGAATGGGCTCCCTCCTGATAGCTTTCCCGACACCTTCCAGACAATCCTGGCAAAGAGAGGTGAGGTTGTGATGCAGAAAGCAGGCTGAAACCTCCCCGTTCTTCTCTCACCACCTGCACCCACACACTCACACCTCTCTCCCTGAACAATGCCTTGCTGGGCCTTTTGTCAACACACAGAGAAACGTGTCCCTCCCTCGCACAGCACCTCTGTCACCCTCTGTCCATCCCTCTCCATGCTCCCTGGGCTGTAGCAGTGTTCCCCATGCTGACTGAGTGACAGCACAGGAAGCCAGACACTCCCTACAGGGACATGAGCTGACTCTGTGGAATTTGGACATGCCCTCATGATAACCTTATTACTAATGGTGTTTGCTCCCCTCTGATCACATTCAGCACCATCCAGGACACACTCAGACTCTCCTGCCCAGTTTCAGGAGGACAAAACACAAACTGAAGCTCTCAGAGCATCAGTTGACCAGAGATCCCAAACCAGAACCTGTCAGGGCAGAGTTACTGCTCTCTTTCATGGTACTTTCTGAAGCTGATCAAGATTTGTATTTTTCTGTGCATATGTTTAAAGGAAAGTCTTGAAAGAGGCAAGAGAAGATCTCTTGCAGGGCTGAGTGTGTTTTTAAGGAGAGGCATGAGGGAACTGACACACATGAAAGTAGAGCAGTAAGAGAAAAACAGATGGGCTGATGGAGTTGGCTGAGCCAACAATTCAAGCACTTTGGGGTTTGTATAGATATTAGAAAGGACTGTGCTGAGGTGCAGGTAAAAGGGGGTTTCATACCAGATCTTGAAGCTGGTTGGGGCTCGGAGCACTGAAAACAGCAGTGGTGATACACCATGACTATCAGAACAGGAGGACCTAGGAAAACAGAGCAAGGAGGTGTAAATACTTGGACGTGCACAGGTAAGAACATGACACATTCTAACAATCATAGCTCTCCTAGCTGGTCTCTTGACTTTCCTGGTACTTTAGAGCTTTATGATCAGTCATGACTGCTTGAAGAACGCCCTCCCAGCAAAGACAAGCACAGCAGCTCCAGCTGCAGCCAGGGGAATGACCTGCCCTGCTGCCCAGGACAGCTGCCCAGGGCTGTGCTGCAGCCCCAGCCCCAGCCCAGCTCACCCAGCACTGCCCTGCACCACGTGTGGGACTGCAGCACACTGGGACTGGCCCAACTCACCCGAGCTGCATCTGCAGGAGGACGTTTGTCAGAACACCAAACCTCTGCAGGAGCCCAAGTGACCAAAAAGCCTTTACTACGACTGTCATTTCCTTCTAGACATGAGGCTTGTAACAAATTCCACAGAGCAGACCCTCAGCTAGCACGAATGCCCAAGGTTCCCTCACTCCTGGTGCAGATGTCCCTATTTACTTCAGCTGAGAACTGGCTCTATGTGTTTTTATTCCAGGTTATTTTTTATGCTCTTCATTTGCTGTGTCTTCATCTGGTGTGTTTATGTGGCTGCTGCTTGGTTTTCATTATTTTTAACTGCATTTCAGATCATTTGCTCTATGGTTTTGTTCACATTCTCCTTTTCCACGAAATTCTAATAAAACACTTGGCTGCAGATTTCCCAAATTGAATACTGATGTTTAGTGCAGCTAATTATGCAGCAGAGTTCAAAGTGAGTTCTATAATGTAACAATTTACATATTCTTGAAAACAATGGACACAAACCTATGAATTATTGGTACAAGCTAGTTTCACATTCTTCTGGAATTTCCTTCAGGAATACATATGGTTAGGATTCTCAGGCATATGAAAAGCAGTAAATACTGCAGTGCTGGCACCATTAGAATATTTACAAGGGAAAAATAAAACACACTCTGATGTCTCTCAGACCTAAAGGGACACAAAAAAACGTCAGTGTGTCTCCTCCAAGGATCTCCAAGCACTTCACCAAAGCCTTCACAAGTTCAGCCACTCAACATCCATCAGTAGTTGCCAAGGATACACTTTACAACGAAGTCTTCAGGATGGCTGCACAACACTACACATTTAGTGTTTCAGCCTCCCCAGTGTTCTGGCACAATCAGATTAATCATAATGTTATTGTTTAAGCTCTGAATTAAGTAGTTTTCCTTTGTTTTCCAAATGGCCCATGTTACAGGCAGCAAACCCTGTGAGCAGAGCAGAGCAGAGCAGCCTTCCCAGGGAGACCCAGACTAAACTGTCTTTCAGAAAGGCTGCTACAAACCATAACTCTGGTCACAAATCACTAATAACTCAGGAGTTGGGCCTATTACTGTGATCCTTCACACCAGGCTGACTTGGAGAAGCAATAACTCTTCTTGCTGCTCTTAATGCAAGCAATATGTATGCAAATGTGTGCTTGTGGCTCCACCCCACCCTGTTCTAGTTTGTGTTCTTTTCATTTGAGAATACTACTTAAACGTCAATAAATATGAAGTAGTTTGCATAGGAGTGGATTATCTCTCAGTCTATCAATATACTGACCAGGCACTTCCATTACTGTAACAGGACAAACTTCAGAGCATGTTACAGCAAACCATCCCTGCAGAGCATCTGCTCCAAGCCTCTGAGGGTGTCTTAGAGCGGAATCAAGCACTAAATACACACATCCACAGCTCCGAGCACATGAGTTTTGCCCTTCTTTGTGCATCTGTCTGCACTGGAGTTTATTGCTCACAGCATTACAACTCAGGATGGGAACTAAGAGATCACAGAATCAACCTGGTTGGAAGAGACCTCAAAGATCATAGAATGCACCCCTACCATGGTCACTAGACCATGGCACTGAGTGCCACATCCAGTCTCAGCTCGAAAACCTCCAGGGATGGTGAATCCACCACCTCCCTGGGCAGCACATTCCAATGCCTGAGCACTCTCTCTGTAAAAAATCTCTTCCTAATGTCCAGCCTAAACCTCCCCTGGCGGAGCTTGAGTCTGTGCCCGCTTATCCTACTGCTAGCTGCCTGTGATGAGCCAACAGAAGCAAAGAATGTCTTCTACAAGCTAAACACAAGTGGGACAGTGGCTGAACTCACTGCACTCGGTATCTCCAAACATGACACACGTGGACAAAGTGCTCAGAGCTCTGTGTGGCTGCTCATGGTTTGGGGCTGGAACGAGATCTTCTTTAGGGTCCCTCCCAACCTAACCCCCCTGTGACTCTGCGGA
>NW_008656142.1:0-5551 GCF_000695815.1 Acanthisitta chloris | reverse complement strand
TTTTCCAACCAGGTTGATTCTACGATTTGCTCAGAAACATATAATTATTACCTGTCAGCATTTTAAAAATACTTATATTGCCAAGGACAATTTAAGTCCTGTGTCCATCATCATAAATCATCAACCATAAATCTGTTGCTGACATGTGGGGACAGTTTGTGTGTCTACAGCCTTCACATTACATTTTTATCAGTAAAGGAACATGACACACATTAATGTAATAATTTTAATAACTCATTAGGGGCTTACCTGACTCCGGAGTTGTAGCTGATTTCCTCCACAGTACAGAGCATCATGAAGGGTATCTACATCACTTTGTAGCTTGGACAAAAGGAGAGACTGCTCTTGAGAAGATGCTGCTCGCTTATCTTCTAGTGCATCACAGTTCTGCTTTAACTTCTGAGCCATCTGCTCCAGGTCTTTGTAGGTTTTAAACAACTGTTTTGTACATCCTCCTTCCAGGAGCTGATAGAGCCTGTAACAAGTGAAGTTAGACACATACATTTCTAAGTTTCCTATGTACTCTGCCATCATTAGTCAAGAGATGTTCATGTTGAGAAGCCAGATGACTTGCAAAGGACAATAGTGCTCAGGGCACTTTTGTTACACTGCTGTATTTCCCACTGATTTCACGATTCTATCTATATATATAGCAAGTAATTAAGAGAAATCCAAACTATTTGAATTAACAGCAAAGAAATATCAAAGTAACAGTCAGTAAGTACATAATGAATGCAAATAAAAGCTGACAATGTGCTTCTGCCAACTACTTCCTGACACTTCAAGGAATGCAAAATGAGATACAGTTTTTTCTAAGTGCTGAAAAACAGCAGACTCCAACGGCCAAGGAAAAATAAGAGCAATCTTTGTAACATTTTCAAGCTTACTGGAGTATTTCCTGTTTTCTATCCACAAAGAGAATGCTAAGGAATTCTCCGATGAGTTACAAGTCATGCAAAGGACAGTGGCACACACTATACCAAACTGTGTCCTTGCACTGCACCAGGAACAAGCTAATATGATTACAGGTAACTTCACTCAAGTGTTACTACCAGCTCTGCAGAATAAAATCCTCAGGAGCTGAGCCCTAATATAAAATCAGATTGGCTTTAATGAGAGCAGGAGCTGCATTTCAAAAGTAGCAGTTTCTTTCAAGTGTCTTCTGCTTACAAACCCTTTAAGGTTTTTAACTCTTTCAACTTCCCTTTTAAAAAGGAAAAAAAAAAAAGGGAAAAAGCAGCTAGACAACATTCAGTGATTTGGAGACTTTATAAAAAACCTGAACAAAAGTGTTTGCAAGTTGCCAAAGCAAGCACAAAATGGCAACAAAATTATGCTGCCTAATTCTTGCACTTATTCACTGTGCCAAACCATACTCTGCTGTCACTCAGCAGTTAGTAAAAACCCACTTAAAGCACCATTCTAAGAAAGGAGGAAAACTCTGATAGTAACACACCTATAATTATACAGTACACCTCATCAAAAGTTTAGTCTTGAAGGAGCAGCAGCACAGCCATAAACGCATCACCTGAGCTACAAGGAGGCTTAATTACTGAGATGGTGTAAAGCCAAACTCCTACACGGGTGACAGACACTCAAACCAGACTGCAGATCAAGCAGTGAAAACGAGCTAAACGAGTTTCACATACTGAAGGAGTTGTTCCCCTCTCCTACCACATGGGGGTTTGCCAGCTCAGCTGATGAGGCCACAAATACGGCCTGGAAAATCACCGTTATTAACACCTATACTCCTAGAATAACTTTTCATGAGGTCCTAGATTCGGGCACTGTATGAGACAGGTTTGACTTTAAACATTCATTATGTTCTAGATAATGCTTAGGAATGCCTCAGCAATATTAAAAAGACTGATAATTGAACAGTTTTTCCTCAGGCAAAGCTGAAAAAAATTTCAAAGGATAAGAAGAGACAAGTTTCATCACTCTTAGGAATTAAAAATACTAATTAGTTACCTCAAGTAACTAAGAACTCAGCAATGGGACAGGCAGTTTGCCTAAGCCTTCACTTCCCCAACATTATTTCAAACCAAGCTGAAGCTCAATAATGACCATAACACTTACCTGTAACACATACCATCCTCTGAACTAATAGTGTTCCTTGGCTTTGCACGTTGAATTCGTTCAGTTATCAGCTGTAGTCTCTGCTGCAACTGATCAGTGCTCTGCTTCAGAGATCCCACCAAATTCTCAAGCTGACAGCTGATGTCCTGGTGTTTCTTCCTCTCCATTTCACAGCCCAGCTCGATAAGTTCAAACGAAGCTTTCTGCCTTATCAAGTGTCTACATATTTCTTCTTGTCTTGAAGCATAGGAGTCCTGCTGAGCAATCTGATGATCCAAGTGTGCTTTCAGCACTGGCAGGGTTAGAAGTTGTGCCTTCTCTCTCAGAAGGGGAAGCAGCTCTTCATTGTTTATCCGAGCTATATCTTGTTTAATTGTTGCAATTTCATCATTTAAACTATGTATTTTGGCCTGGAGGTTTTCTTGTCGTCCAATATCCTGCATATAACAAAATATTTGTCATTTCTTCACGGTTCCCTCCAAGCCACTTCCCAAACATTTCTTCAGTCCACACATTCAGGTACTTATGTTACATTTACCTACAATGAAATGAAACTTCACAAGTAGTTTTACAGAACTTTACAATATAAGGCAAATGCAGATGTACAAAGTAGATCTCAAATAAAGAGATTTCAGTAAAATGTAATTTCATTCTATTGCAGGGTCAGGAAAGAGTTTACTGTGTTAAAAATAGAAGAGCTGCACTTTATCCAGCTCCCAGATTCGAAGCATGTCTGACTGAAATCCCATGTTCAAACACCGTTTTTTATATTCAGCTGGATGACCAACACTACTAGCAGAATCAACCTCTTTCAAACTACTCTAATCAATCAAGTCCTATATACTAGTCATCCATAAATGAAAACACAAACTGACATGATGCCTCAAGTCGTTCCATGACTGGCATGAGTGAATACCTTTCCTTTCATAATGATTTCTTCACAAGTTCTTGTAGCCATATCAGCCTGTCACTCACTTGTTGAGAGATTTCTGGGGCTTGAACTACCAGATTTATTTGGTACAGACACTGACTGGAGTTTCAAAAGAATCAGTGAACTGAAGCTCTTTAAGCTCACGCCACACAATAGAAACAGGAATATTTACCATGTTGGCTCCTCAATACCACAAAATTTCAACCAAAGTTAAGATTTTTTTTGCTGTACATACAACAGAGAGCCAGTCCTAACTTGAAAATTCCAAATTAAACTAAACTAGAAAGGCACTGCTAAGTTCTAGGCTTTTTGAAGGTAGTAACTCTGGAAAGCAGAGGTAAAGGTCCTCTGTCTGAAGAATTTCTAGCTATCGAAACTGAAGCTGTTTCACAAGAGGAGTTTTGTGAGCAAGACTAAAACTTCATAAAAGTGCAATTTCACTACATAAAAATAATGAAATAATGATACCTCAGCAACTCTTCCCACTAGATGCAGTAGAACATGCCTGTCTGGTTAAACCTCCACTCCCTTCTCTCACCTTCTGTGGCTTACCTTGTTTGAGGACTGCAGCATGCTCTGCGCACACTTGATAGCTGATTTCAGACTCTCCTCCTCAGCTTGCATCTGAATGAGCTGATGCTGAGCGCAAATATAAGCTGACTGGAGCCTGGCAACCTCTGAACTCACTTCCCAAACTTCTTTAGTCTCATCACCTGTGACTTGCTTGCCTATATCTTCGAGCTGAAAGCTTTCTTTGTGTGAATTTCCAGCCCAGTCAGACATACCTTGAGAAAAATGACTTTTCATGTGTGAGGCAAGTGCTGCAGTGCTTTGATCTTCCAGAGACAAATACTTGTCCAAAGGAAGCTGGCAAAAAAACAATGGATGTCGATCTGACCCTTGTTCTGCATCTGAAGCAGCGAAGAAAGAGGCAAATTTCTTCACTCCATCTATAAGAGACTGCAGTTCACGGCAAAGTTTGTTATTTCCTGCAGTGAACACTTCCAGTCCTTCCTTCAAATATTTGTGTGCTTCCTCATCTTTGCTTTGTAGTGTCTGTAGCAAGTTGCTGTTGACAGTAACCAGCAGTTGAAGCTTGTTATGCCGATGAATCTGAAGTTTTTTTAATTGCTCAAGAGTTTGAAGCTCATCCTCTAATTTCTTCAGTTCCTCCTCCTCCTCTTCTTGGCTACTACTCTTAGAATCCACAGGCTTCAGGTTTTTAAGGACTTCATACAGTGCATTCCCTTCCAAAATGGGTTTACCATGCTCCAGGAGATCATCAAAATCTTGCAGTTCTTTTTCAGATACCACATGCTGCTCAGTTATGTTTCCACAAAACCACTCCAGAAACTGTTTGTCTTCCGAAGACTCAAACATCCAGTCAAAATCTTCTCCATTAAGCTCATCAGCTTTTGGATATCCAATTTTCTTCAGAGTTTCCACAAAATCATTTCCACAGCTCATGATTAAAATACTTTTTGTAAGCAGAAGGGATCCAAAGACATAAAAAAAAATCTGGGCTATTATTCCAGCTGCAATTTGTTTGGCATTTTAAGTGAATATTCAGTATTTTAGTAAAAAGAGTCTGCACAGGAAAAAGGAAGTGTCAGATCACACCAAAAAACTGAATGCTGTTTTTGTTAGAGTGGCTAGAAACCAATTTTTACTGCAGGGATATCTTAATGTATTTTGTTAATCAAATCATGACACATTTTTACATCAATTATATCTATGATCTTTGCAAGCACATACATTTTTCTGTAATTCACATGAATTGATTATTAAAATAGGACAATACCATTAACCTTAAAGAAACAAGTGCAAATATTGAGCAAGGCACTGGCCTGCAGAAGTGATTTACTTCACAGGTTTCCTCACATTAATTTAAAAATAACACCCACAATCATTTCAACTCTTCCAAAGTGAGTGAGGCTTTCAGTCTGTTCTGAAAACAGAACTACTGTGATGTTACACTGCACTTCAAGATCTTGGTTATAAAGGGGTTTTTTTTTACCTCAGCAGCAAGTAGAAACTTGTCTTCTAAGCCTTCATTTTAAGTTTTGCTCTGAAAATGGAATAAGAAATACTTTAACATGCAAGTATCTCAACATAATACTCTAGGTATATATGAAAAATTAAAATTAAGGTCAGTGTAAATCATAAAATTTTAGGGGTTGGAATGGACCTTACAGATTATCTAATCCCAAGATCCTACCATGGGCAGGGACACCTCCCACCACAGTAGGTTGCTCAAGGCTTTATCCAGCCTGGCCTTGAGGTTTAAGTTTGAAATAAACCTGTGAAAACAGTCACAGCTTAAAAGTTACAGGAAACAGGAGTTTGCTGCTTTGCTGTTTCCCATCAGGTTTGGGATGACAGAGCGGGAGCAACAGGACAAGATAAATCAGCAGCAAAGTCAGGAGGCCTCGTCTTGCGCTGCCGCGGTAATATCCTGGGGCGGTTTCTTTCAGTTCGGTGTTACTCAATGTTCTGCTCCCAGAACATAACCGCACCGGGACACCCCAGCGCGCAGCCGGC
>NW_008656141.1:0-4782 GCF_000695815.1 Acanthisitta chloris | reverse complement strand
CAACCTGGTTGATTCTATGATCCTATGCCTTGTTTTGGGCAGAGCTTCCCAGCAGGTGGGGGGTAAAGGGGTTGTTAAGATGTTTCTCCTCATCCCCTTTAGGTTTGTTTTCAGTGTCTTTTCAGCTTAACCGTCAGGTGACAAATGGGCAAAGAGTGGGAATATTATGTTCTTTGGGTTATATTGGAAACATTCCAATATATCTCCTGGAAATCCTCTTGGATTCTCTCAGTTCCTCAGCCTGACCCAAACCAGCCCAAGCCCGAGGGGCGGCAGATGACGCCGGTGAAGGGAGAGCCCCTGGGAGTGGTGTGTAACTGGCCTCCTGCCCTGGAAGCAGCTCTGCAGCGCTGGGGAACCACTCAGGCTAAGTGTCCCTGTCTGACAGCACTGGATGTGACAGGAAAACCAGTCTACACCCTCACGTACGGTGAGTTGAGCCCCAGCTCTGCCCTCCCTCGCTCAGCTGCTCCCAGAGGGCAGCAGGGCTGGTGGTTTGCTTTGTGGACAGAGCAGTGTAAGTGTGGATGGTAAAAACAGCCCAAAAATGAAATATTCTCCTGTGCTGGTTGGTTTGGAGCTGTGCAAGTCTCTTCTCTGTGTTGCAGGCAAACTGTGGAGCAGAAGTCTCAAACTGGCCTATACCTTGCTTAACAAACTGGGGACCAAAAATGAACCTGTGCTGAAACCTGGAGACAGGGTAAGGAGTTTGGGGCTGTCTGATTCTCCCTCTGGAGGAAAAAGAGGGTCTGGGGGGCTGTAACTTAGCACAGACACTGTGATCTTGTTCTTTTCATGGTGAGACTTCTCCCAGCACCAGCTACTGGGGAAGGAAACTGGTGTAGGTTTCAGAGCTGCCTCTGTGAGCAGCTGGACATGGAAACAGATATAAGGAGAGCACTGCAGCTCTGAGGGAAACAGAGTTTGATCTCTGTTGTGGCTGTGTGTGATCCCTCACATGTCTGAGCACATGGGCATGGAGATGTTACTCCTTGAGGACATCCCATGCCTTGTGTGGGAGACAGAAAGTGAAATAACACAAAGCTCTCTGAACTGTAGTCACTGTAGAGCAGAACTTTGCAATTTTAACTTCTGTTTCAATTAAGGAGACACTTGTGTGGGTTGCAGGTAGCCCTGGTGTATCCCAACAACGACCCTGTCATGTTCATGGTGGCGTTTTACGGCTGTCTCCTGGCAGAAGTCATCCCAGTGCCTATAGAGGTACCTCTTACCCGAAAGGTAACGTTGATGGAGCTTGGAGGAGCAATAGGCTGATGTGGGATGGAAACCAAGTCAGACCATCGGCCTCTGACAGCATTTCCCAGCCTGCAGCTGCTGCCTGAGCAGCTCAGTACCAACAAGGACCTTTGGGAGCCTGGAATGGCATTCAGAAATGGAAAAACATATTGACCAGAGCTGTGCTGAGCAGCTGGGGACAGTCAATTCTCCTAACTGCTGCAGTCTTCACTGCCTCATTGCAAAGAGTGTATCCACAGCAGCTCAGAGTGTGGGTCTGCCCTCTGCTCCACGGGAGGGGGCTCAGCCCAGCCCTGCTGAGCTCTGCCAGGCCTGGGCTCTGCTGGAGGTGAAGGTGCTCAGTGTCCCTGGAGGCTTTGAGGCACTTTTTATAAAGGGTTTGCTCAACAAAGTGTTTTCTTGACCCTTCCCAGAACTTTTGACCTATTATTGCCATGTCAAGAGCTGTGTGAAGCTCTGGAATTGCATAAGAGGAAGCCAAAGCAACAGGCTCATGGCAAACATGAGGCAGGAGAGGTGGAACTAGCTGGGAGCTGGGCTGGGAATGCTCTGGGACTGAGAGCTTGGATTCCCTTTCTCTGCAACATCACAAACTGCTATAGCAACCAAAGGCAGAATTAAAACTTCCCCAGTGTTTGCCCAATCAGGTTCCTGATTGAGCCTCCTCATTTCAGTGTTTCTGTCATTGTGCAACAGAAATTAGCTCCTGTGGACAGAGAGGTCTTCGTTATTTCAGCATAATTACATGGTTTGCTCCTTTTTGCCTCTTGGAAGCATCTGAGCTTCCATTAGTGACACTGAGGGGTGTGTGCTCCAGGCCTGGGTGCTGGGCAGGAGCACTTGGACTGTGCATTTCACATCCAAAGCATTTTAGTCTTACCCAGTGGAACATTTCAGTCTTGCCAGTGTGACCCTTGCCAGGGTTGTTTCTTCTTTTTCCTCCCCATCACGTTACCTCCCAGTTCCCAGAGCATGACCAAACCTTGGGGTTTGGTAAGGGGAGAGTGTGTGCTCCAGGCCTGGGTGCTGGGCAGGAGCACTTGGACTGTGCATTTCACATCCAAAGCATTTTAGTCTTACCCAGTGGAACATTTCAGTCTTGCCAGTGTGACCCTTGCCAGGGTTGTTTCTTCTTTTTCCTCCCCATCACGTTACCTCCCAGTTCCCAGAGCATGACCAAACCTTGGGGTTTGGTAAGGGGAGACTTTTGCCATGTCTGCAGGAATGACTTCTCCCCCTCCTCCCTCAGGATGCTGGTGGTCAGCAGATTGGCTTTCTGCTGGGGAGCTGTGGGATTGCTTTGGCCCTCACCACTGAAGTGTGTCTGAAAGGGCTTCCAAAAACCCAGAACGGAGAAATTGTGCAGTTTAAAGGTGAGATTGGGTCCATCCTGGACTTCTGCTTGTGCTTTTGCTGTGGCTGGACTGGCTGAGAGGAGCTGTCAGGAGTCTGAGAATTTTGGGGGGGAAAAGGAGACAACTTTTTCTGATCACATCACCAAAATGTTGTAGCTCTTGTGAGATCATGAGTCTGACACTACTGCTTTGGTGCTCTGGAGGTCACAGGGAGCCACCTCGTTCAGGTTGTCCTCAGGTCCCTTCAGTGGCACTTGGCAGGTTCCAAGGCAGTTTTATTCACCATCCACCAGGCTATATTTAGGAATACTGCAGGGATCTTTCTTGAGCAGAGCAAGTACCTTGTTGCCCACTGAACTCCCTGATGAGACACGAGATGAACCTTCTGGCTGATAGCTGAGCTTGGCTTGGGATTTTGCTTGTGTAACTGAACTTGGACAAATGATGAGGTTTATTGTGTTCTTGCAGAATATAAATCCCTCAATAAATAAACTGATACTAATGTACCATTTAATTTTGGCTCCAGGTTGGCCCAGACTCAAATGGGTTGTGACAGACTCAAAATATCTCTCCAAATCTCCCAAGGATTGGCAGCCCAACATCTCAGCAGCAGGACCTGAGCCAGCATATATTGAGGTAAGTGGTGAATGGGGAATAGAAAGGAGCTTCCGTGAGCTGAATTTAATGTTCCAATCACCAGAGAGAGAAAACTTTCCCCCCACTCCCTTGAACTTCTCACTCTGTGCCCACTGGAACAAGTCCTTCCTCTTCTGCTGTGAAGCTTAGCTTAGTTTGGAGTCCCTTTGTGCCTTGAGCAGTGCTCAGGGTGAGTTGGGGAACACTTCTTGTTCCAGAAGGTGAGGAGTGGAAACAGCTGAGCTCTGAGCTGCTGCTTGATAACAGATTCCTGACACTGCTTCAGCCATATCTGGCTGTTTGAGTTCTCTATTCCCCCCAGCAAAGCTGCTGTGGTTCACACTCCAGGAGGCAACTCGTAGGGGTTACAGTGGGTTAAGTGGTAGTTTGGCCATCCTGAAGTTGCAGATTGGCTTTTTTAGTTTGTTGTCAGAGCAGGAAAAGATGTTGTGAGGAGCAGCAACCGTGGAAGAGACACAAATATACTCCAAGTCCATTGTTTTCCCCCTGGAGTCACCTGTTTGCCACCCCAACCACCACCTCAGTGCTGACACCATCCCACGAGCAGGTGGTTTTGAGTTTGGCTCAGCAGCTTTAGAGAAACAAAACTGTATTTAATGTGGATTCTGTGACTGAATTTCCCTCCTGTGAGGGATGCACAGTCCCACCCTGACCCTCCTCTCTCTCCTGCAGTACAAGACCAGCAAGGAGGGCAGTGTCATGGGGGTCACAGTGTCCAGGATTGCCATGCTGGCTCACTGCCAGGCCTTGTCCCAGGCCTGCAACTACTCTGAAGGTAGGTGAGGGCACAGGAACATCAAAGGACAAAGGGTCAGTGACATTGGTTTGAGTGGTCACCTCTCCTGCTTTGATCAGTTATCTCTGAGTAACTAATATCTACCTGAAAAAATAAATGAAAGGAAAAACACCGATTAATTCTCCCCCAAAAGTGAAGATTTTCTGCAATCTTTTCCCATACAAAACTGCATCATTTTCACTGCCATGATGAGGAGGAATAAAAAGTGGGATTTGCATCACATATGGGAAGTTACTGAGTCTGTTCTGATGGACCAAAAGAGAAGCAAATGAATCAAAACCGAAGCATTTCCCAAGGAGTTCCAGTTCCCTCTGGCTGTGCTGATCACCCATGGGAATGTCCTCCCAGGAGAAGCAAATGAATCAAAACCGAAGCATTTCCCAAGGAGTTCCAGTTCCCTCTGGCTGTGCTGGTCACCCATAGGAATGTCCTCCCAAACTCTTGGGAGTGTGCAGATGCCAAAGCTGGGGCAGTTCTGGTCCCCTAAGTCTTTTTGGGCAACCCAGAAACAGAGGCTGGAGGCTGCTGGTGGGAACAGGGAGTTCTGCTGTAGGATATGGGTTGAGCCTGTTCTGCCTTGTAGCTCAAGCTAATTCCTGATCCATACGTGAAACTATTCATAGACCTTTGTGCCACAGCAAGTTAAAATGCCAAGTTTGTCGGAAGCATCGCTCGGGTTGCCGTTGCTGCTGGGCTGGAGTGATGGGCTGGAGTGAT